>NW_022639613.1:439561-443866 GCF_010583005.1 Odontomachus brunneus | reverse complement strand
AAGTAAAAATATGAATTTCAATATCTCTCTTTCACCGCTGAAAGAGGCACTCCAGGAGGTCACTCCTGGAATAAAAGATGGGGCTGGGCCGTTGAAGGACTCCAAAACCCGCATTAGATATAGCGGTGCCGCCAGACGCCGATATAAAAAACAGCTGCAGAGGGAGAGGGCGGTCCAAACCCCTCCTAAAGCGCTTGACAACATCCCTAAGGACAAGGGGGGGGGGATGTCACGGTCGGTGCAGTAAAACGCGCCAGGCCGGAGCATTGTATTCCCAGTCCCACGGGTGGTCACCAGGGCAAAAGACCCAAGATCTTAGATCAGGGGTCCTATGCCCAGGCGACCAAGGGCCTCATGAAGATGGCCGTCATTCCGGACGGCTATCCTGAGAAAAGGCTCGCGTCGGAGGAGACCGCCCAGATCAGGAGGGCGATTAGGGGGTATCCTCTCCGAGGACGCGACGGCCCCCACGTTTTCTGGGTCGTGGGAAAGGGACGGCGCGATTATTTTCGCCTGTATTAATGAGGCAACCAAAGACTGGCTCTCAAGCCAGACTTCAAATATTAAGATTGGGGACGTTGCCCTGCGTGTGGTGCCACTTGGTGAACTCCTTGGGAAACATCGGGTGGTCATCCGCGTAGGGGAACCGGATATAACCTCCAATGAAACACTCAGATTTTTGGGGAGACAAAATGAGGGTCTGACGACCACCGATTGGGTCGTCACTAGGGGTAGCGCGAGTAGGGATGCCAAGAGCGCCCACTTCGCCTGCCTTATTGACGACGGATCGATGGAGGTCCTAAAGACCCTCAATTTTAGACCCTTCTGCGGGCCGCGATAAAAGTGCTCGGCAAAGACCGAAAGGGGGGTGGGGATAGAGTGACCGAGACTGAAGAGACAGCCTAAAAATGGCCACCTTCAAAGTACTCGTCACGCAAATCAATTTGCATCATAGCAAATGCGCCTCGGCCACTTTGGCGAGGAGCTAAGATGCAGACAGTCATAACACTAATACAGAAGCCTTGGCTCCTGAACAATGCTATCAAAGGCCTGAGCGGGTGCGGTATCATATACAAAGCCAGCACGAGTGGAAAGATAAGAGCCTGTATTGCAGTAAAAGGAATAACAGTAACTTTTATGCCACAGCTTAGCTGCGAGGACCTGGTGGTGATCCAAACTAAAATCAATATAGGAGAGCAAGAGACCTTAGAGGTCCTAATAGGATCAGCCTATATGCCCTATGACTCCATGGAACCACCACCACAGGACGAAATCAGGAGACTAGTGGCCTATGCGGAGGAGAAAGGGCTCGAACTACTCCTGGGATGTGATGCAAACTCCCACCATGTTGGGTGGGGGAGCACGAACATCAATCAGAGAGGGGAAAGCCTACATAACTTCGTCATGGGCACAGGACTGATAATTTTAAATAGAGGCACAACACCCACCTTCAGGGATTCCAGAAGGGAAGAGGTAATTGACATCACGATGGGTACGGAGGAGGTGTCCAGACTGGTCGGAGATTGGAGGGTCTTAAAAGAACCTACACGATCATAACAGGATATAATTCACCCTCCAGCACACATCGGAAGAAAAATGGGTAAGAAACCTTAGAAGGACTGATTGGATAGGCTATAGGAAAGATCTAATGGCCATGCTAACAAAAGCTCCAACCAGATTCCATACATACGAACAACTGGACACGGCGGCATGGCATCTGGAGAACTCCATAAGGAGTGCCTTTGAGGCCAATTGTCCCATGACCAGGAAACGCTCCACGACCAAGATTCCATGGTGGAACAAAGAGCTACAGAAGCTTAGGTCGAAGGTAAGAAAGAAATTCAACAAAACCAGGAAATCAGGCTTACCACAACACTGGCAAATATTTAGAAATTCCCAATGCAAATACAGCAAGGCAATCATAAAAGCCAAGCGCAAAAGCTGCAGAGATTTCTGCAACAGTATAGAGAATGCCTCAGAGGCATCCAGACTAAGCAAAATTCTCAGCCAAGATAACCGTCCCATTTTAAGATGCCTAAAGCGTCCCGATGGTAATTATACGGAAAATATAAGAGAGTCGTTGAAACACCTCCTAAAGATACACTTTCCGGGGTTTCAGGAAACGACATACTCACAAAATAAGTTAAATGATCAAGAAACTAGGGAAGAATATAAACCTAGGAAATGGTCACTGGCGGCTGAAGTGGTGTCCCCGAAGGCGGTCGAATGGGCGGTAAGGACCTTCGATCCCTATAAGGCACCAGGACCAGATGGAATAAGTCCCATACTCTTACAAAAGGGACTTAGCTACTTGATAGGTCCACTAACCAAAGTGTTTAGGGCTAGTATAGCATTAAGACATGTACCACAAGCCTGGAGAGGTACGAGAGTTATTTTCATACCAAAGCCGGGCAGAAACGGCCATATATTGGCAAAAGACGTCAGACCTATTAGCCTTACATCCTTCTTGCTGAAAAGCTTAGAAAGACTGGTTGATAATCATCTGAAAAAAGGAACGTTAACATCGCATCCACTGGCTTCGTCTCAGTATGCCTATAGGGAGGGCAGATCAACAGATACTGCCTTACATCACCTTGTGAGCAGAATTGAGACGCAGCTAGAGGCAAAAGGATATGCACTGGGAGTCTTCCTGGACATAGAGGGAGCTTTTGACAGCACCTCATACAAAATGATCAGGGAGGCGATGACCAGGCACCACATTCCTACAGGGCTTGTGGATTGGACACAAAGCATGTTGACGGAAAGAGTTATAACGGTCAACTTTGGAGACTTAACCCTGGAGGGGGAACCATCCAAGGGATGTCCGCAGGGAGGCGTGCTATCGCCGCTGCTGTGGAGCCTGGTGGTCAATGACCTGCTAGTTAAGCTACAGGAAATGGGGCTCTCCACATATGGTTACGCAGATGACGTGGCTATTGTGGCAAGGGGCAATTTTCTCTCAACCCTCAAGGAACTGATAGACAAAGCCCTTAAGGTTGTACAAAACTGGTGTCAGGCTAAAGGGCTAAAGGTAAATCCAATGAAGACCGAAGCCATGATCTTCACCAGAAAATACAAACCCGAGCCAATAGAGCCACTAAGGCTCTAATGCTTCTATGGGACATAGAAATAAAATATGCTCCTCTGGTGAAATATTTGGGAGTCTATCTAGACCCCAAACTCAACTGGAAACAACATCTCGAGATGAAGAGGACTAAATTCTATGCAGCCTTCTGGGCATTAAGAAGAGCAATGGGCAAAACATGGGGCCTAAAACCCAAGATAGCCCTATGGTTATACAAGGCATTCCTACTACCGAGACTGACCTATGCAGCCGTAGTCTGGAAGTCCAGAGTGGAAAAAGTGGGAGCTAGGAACTTGCTGAGAAGCCTTCAAGGTAACTACCGGAGGGCGTTAGTGGGGGTCATGAGAACCACCCCCACAGGGGCGCTAGAAGTAGCACTCTGCGTTCCACCACTGGACAGAATCATCATTTGTATAGCCAGACTCACGGCCTATAGGCTAAAATGCCAAGGCGAGTGGAGGGGTGGAGGAAGACAAATGAGACTAGAGCTACTCCAAGAAAGCCCCTTCACTCTAAGACAGGATAGGATCCCAAAAAAGTACCAGTTAGATAGGAACTTTAAAGTTCAAATACCAACAAGGGACGAGTGGAAAACTATCAGGCTTCCCATACATCCGAACACGGACATCTGGTACACAGACGGGTCGGGGGCGAATGGTCGCTTTGGAGCGGGCTTCTATTACCAGAAGTTTGATCAAAAGGTAACTATACCTATGGGCGAATGGGCCACAGTATTTCAGGCGGAAGTGCTTGCCATACTGAAATGCGTCAAAATCCAAATTGCACAAGACGTAAAAGATAGGAGCATTCTTATCTGCTCGGATAGCAGAACAGCGTTAGGCGCGCTCGAAGGAACCACCACTGAATCATCAGTGGTATGGGACTGCAAGCAGGCACAAAATAAATTGGGAGAAACTAACAAAGTCACCATCATATGGATCCCTGGGCACAGGGGACTACATGGCAATGAAGTAGCGGATGGCCTTGCAAAACTGGGTATCCTGGAGGACCCGGTTGAGCAGGAGATGGGCATTCCCTTCGCCGTTGGTAAAGAATATATCAAGAAGAGCCTAGAAAAGGAGCATCTGGCCTCGTGGAAACAAGGACAAGGCTGCCGGCGGGCTAAACTCCTGATGGAAAAACCATCGAAAAGTAGGGCCCGTGAACTACTGACGATGAACAAAAAGAAATTGAGGCTCGCAATTAACCTCCTTACGGGA
>NW_022639613.1:431606-439551 GCF_010583005.1 Odontomachus brunneus | reverse complement strand
CTCGTGGAAACGAGGACAAGGCTGCCGGCGGGCTAAACTCCTGATGGAAAAACCATCGAAAAGTAGGGCCCGTGAACTACTGACGATGAACAAAAAGAAATTGAGGCTCGCAATTAACCTCCTTACGGGACATATGGCCTTAAGAGCACATCTATACAACCTGAAAATGGCTGGGAAAAAAATTGCCGGCTATGAGGGGAAGAAGAGGAGGACAGCATCCACATCCTGTGTCGTTGCCCCCTATTAGCAATAAGAGGATACAGATCCTGGGGGCAGATGTTCTCAGAACCCAAGGATCTAAAAGAAATGAGGATCAACAAACTATGTGGCCTGGTAAATAACACCGGGCTAGACCAATAGGAGCATCTCAGGTAAACAGCGGGATGTCACAGAGAAACTTATAGATCCAGGTGACTGTAGGAGCTGAAATAGCTCTACCCGCTCAAGACTTACTTACTTACTTACTTACTTACTTAAGTAAAATATAAGATTAACATAATTTTAATTTTAACAAATTTCATTTTAATTTAACATAATTTCATATAACAAATTTTTTAATTTTTTGTCACTTATAATCATGTTTAATATATTCTTTTTTTATACTTTTGTGTTCACTGTATTCTTGTCCTACAATTTGAGTAAAAAAAACCATAATAAAACAAAAAAAATTGGATGGACTGGGCATCGAAATCGAGCTAAAAAATCACATACTGCGCCTTAACCTTTTGTGTCACGAATTTTTCCTTACACACGATTCACTTGAAACTTATTAATCGGGGGATTTTGGGGTTGCTGATTACGAACCTGAACTCAAAATTTCGAATTTCAAAATGACGGATTCAATATGACGGACCAAAATGTAAAAAATAACTTAATTAGAATAAAACTCGATACTCGAGGGTTTTTGCAGTCACCGATTACGAATATGAACTCAAAATTTTGAAATTAAAAATAGTGAATTCAATATGGCGGATTAAAATACGAAAAGTGACTTGATCAGAATAAAACTCAACACTCGGAGGTCTTTGGGATCGTTGATTATGAATCTAAACTTAATATTTCGAAATTCAGAATGGCGAATTCAATATGATGGACCAAAAGACAAAAAGTGTAATATCAGAGAAGTATGTAGAACGTACTATACAACAGACCTGTGCACTGGAGCGCTCCCGAAGCACACGAGAAATTTATGCCCTAAGCTTGCTATACTATTGGTTTTGGCCTTAAAAACTTTAAACAACTCAATTTTCGAACAATTTCATGAAAAAAGTTGTTTTTATTCATTATATTAAATCCGCCATCTAGAATTTGAAAAAAATTAATCTTAAATTCGATATCAACGACCCCAAAAACCTCCAAGTACCGAGTTTCGGTACTTGGAGGTTTCCACATCAAGTCACTTTTAACATTTTCGTCTGCCATATTGCATCCGCCATCTTGAATTTGAAAGAAGTAACTTCAGATTCGAAATCAGCGATCCCGAAAACCCCTATATACAAATGCACAACTCATGAACTTTCATAGTTTTTGTTAAATTGGATTTATTCTTACAAAACCATTATTTTTACTACTTTGTTTACTTATAACAATCATATTATTAACAATAAGCAAGATTCTTTATTTATCGTAATTCCCATAATGTTTGAGAAATATACGAGTTTACCAAATTTGCTAAATAAGTTATTTAAACTCTGTGAAAATAATAATAAAATGTGAATAAATATAGGAGGGTCTTTGGGTCTAGTGGGTCTGGGTGACGTGCTGTGACTTTAAATAACGAATAAAATAAATAGAGATAAAGAACCTATCTTTGAGAATAAATATAAAGATTCTAGACATCACGCTAGCGAGTCCTCTACTCAGTGCTAAGATCGTAAATTGGCAGGTCTCCAAAGAGGTCCATATCGGATAATAAATATATAAGATTCGACTTGGAGACAGGAGATGCTCGTCTGGAAACCATAAGGGTTTCGAGCTCAACGAACTAGGAACTCTTTAGAAATAGAAGGAGGAGGGCATACTAGGTGGCGGAACGCCGTGCGTTTGAGATCTGCGTATCTTTTCGTTCCAGAGAGAGAAAAATATCGAGAGCGCAGCCCTGCTAGGCCAGGACTTGAACCCGGGTCTTTCGCTTGCCGAGCGACTGCTCTAAATCACTGAGCTACTTGACGCTCCACGCTCACGACACTCTTCTCTCCCTAGATAACGCTCAGAGATGCCGTTCGGAAGCGACATCTCTGGCGCGATCCCGAGCGCACAGCAACTACAGAGAGAAACAATGTTACTGTACCAAATGATACAGCTGTCAGTCTCTCAAAGTCAAAGATTGCTATCCTTTAAAACCTGCTGTCCATGTATGTCCGTCTTACAAAGTCGGAGGCAAAGGAACTCCGAAATGAGATTAGACCTATTGAGAGTTTAGAATATTCGTCAGACTTCAAGACCGCTGCTTAATATACAGAGTGTTTCAAAACACCCAAGTCACCCGATTTTTTCGTAAACGTGACATTTTAGAGAAAAATGTTTCAGACAAAAGTTGTAGAGTTTTAAGTTAGTATCAGATAGTAGTATTAGTATGACCTATAATAGCATTGTCAAAGTTATGTGAAGGTTACCTTCAATTTCTTTAATAGAACCCCCTATTTTTCATTACATACTCATGTAGCTTATCTCGAAAGCTTTGCAAAACACTATAACAAAGTATTTTTTTATTAGATACTTTTCGAATTATGAGACCTGAAAGTTAGAATACCGCCGGCATTGGCATTACCCAAGGTGTACCGCATGGAGGTTGCACGGTCGGATTTACACCTCTTTGTGTAATACTACGGGAGTGATGAACCGTGAGGTCCTTACCTCTGTTGTGACACACAATACATACACAAATAGGTGTAAATCCGACCGTGCAACCTCGACGCGGTACACCTTGGGTAATGCCAATGCTGGCGATATTCTAACTTTCAGGCCTTATAACTCGAAAAGTACTTAGTAGAAAAATACTTTGTTATAGTGTTTTGCAAAACTTTCGAGATAAGCTGCATGACTATGTAATGAAAAATGAGGGTTCCATTAAAAAAATTGAAGGTAACCTTCACGTAACTTTGACAACGCTATTTGAGATCATACTAATACTACTATCTGATACTAACTTAAAACTCTACAACTTTTGTCTGAAACATTTTTCTCTAAAATGTCATGTTTACGAAAAAATCGGGTGACCCAAGTAGTCTAAAACACCCGGTATATAGCAGCTCGAAAAGTATAAAAGGGTAAAACTTCACATGTTTTGGTGGAATAAAGAACTGCTAAGATTCAAGGTTAGAAAGCTGTATAATAAATCCAGGAACTTAGGTTTCACTGAGACATGGGCTACATATAAAATAAACCTAATAGCTTACAATAAAACTATTCGAAGGTCCAGGAGAAAGACCTGGAGTGAGTTTTGTGAGAACATATAGAATATGCCCGAAGCAGCTAAATTGCAGAAAGTTCTAGCAAAAGATCACGAAATTAAAATTACTTATTTTCAAAACTCTGATAGGTCAATTATAGAGAACGCAAAGAAAACAATGGAAGTTCTGATGATAGATTTTCCTGACATAATTGTGCTAATCAGAGGAAAGCTTTAAGTTGGGATACTGTACTTAGTGAAAATGTTATCCCAAACATAAAAGCCAAAAGCTGGCAAACTCTTCTCGCAAAAAAAAGTTGAATGTTAAATTAAAAGACTGTATTATTCTTTAAGCACTTTCAAAGCACTTGGAAGCACGTGACAGCATATTCCCAGCGTTATTACAAAGGAGCGTATAGTTGCGTCGACTCTCAGTGCAATATACAAAGCCAGTCTCAATTTTAATCACGTCCCAGAAGCTTCGAGAGGAATAAAGATCGTCTTTATACCAAAGGGAGAATGTTCGGGCCTATTCCCTAAGTCATGTCGACCAATTAGCTTAACATCTTTCATTTTAAAAGGAATGGAAAATATACTTAATTAATATCTCAGATGTGCGGTACTGACAAAGATACCCTTATGTGATAACTAATTTGCCTATTAGAAGTCTAAATCAACTCAAATGACCGTGCACTTCTTGGTAAGGAGAATTGAAAAGTCGTTAGAAGATGAGGAAATTGCGCTGTGTGCCTTTGCGGAAATAGAAAGTATTCTCGATAACACCTCGTTTGCAGCAATAGAGGAAGCCGTAATTAAAAACGGCTTTGAAAGACCGATAGTAACATGAACTAAAACCATGTTACAAAGCTGGAAAATAACGTTAGGAACATTGAAAACTACTATCAAAGCTACCAAGAAACGCTTAGAGTACTATCACTCTTGCTCTGATCTATTGTGATCAATGACCTGTTATGAAAAGCAACGGAAGAAGGCTATCAAATGCAAGAATATGCTGATAATTTAGTCCTAACAGAGAAAAATTTGAGGATGTTATATTCTCACAAGTGCAAAAAACCCTAACTATGTTAACCGAATGATGTCATAACAGGCATCAATCCCGATAATACGGTTATAGTTCCCATCACCAAAAGATTGAAGCTTAATTAAAAGAGTTATAACTTGAATGAGAAGACCGTAAAATTAAAAAAAGATGCCAAATATCTAGATCTTTATTTAGACCAGAGACTGACCTGAAATACACATCTAGAAATGTGTTAAAAAAGCTATCCTCGCCCTACAAACATGCAGAAGATTGTTGGGTGAAACTTGGGGCTTGAAACCCTATCTAGTTCTTTGGTCGTATATAATGATTGTAAGACCTATTATTATCTATGCGGCTCTGTGTGGTGGCCAAATAGTAGAGTATGGCAATGTTGAAACTGCAAAGAATGTAGCGAAAAATTATATATTAGAATAAGAACTAGATAGGGTTTCAGGCGCCAAGTTTCATCCAACTGTCTTCTGCATGTTTGTAGGGCGAGAATAGTTTTTTTTTTGTACCATTTCTAGATGTGTATTCCAAGTCAGTCTCTGGTCTAAATAAAGATCAAAATATTTGACATCTTTTTTTAATTCTACGGTCTTCTCATTCAGATTATAATCCCTTTCATTAAGCCTCAAACTTCTGGTGAAGAGAACTATAACTCTGCGTAACAGGGGCGATGAGCTCATGTCCCATAGCAGCGATAGAGGCTTTATTAGGCCTAACATCACTACATTTGCATCAGGACTTCCGTTTCCGGTGCGTGTTAGATGACTGGTAAGATAAGTGTGTGAAGGGAATGTGAGAGAAAGAGAGAGAAAAGACTGGTGTTGAGGGGTAGTGTGAGTGAGAGGAAGTGAAGAGTAGTGAGGGGAGTGTGGGAGTGTGTGGGTGACAGGGAGGGAAGAGTGAAAAGATGGAAAAATGATGAAGTCCTGCAAGACAGGAGAGGTTAGGATAAAGAAGGAGTGGAGAGGTAGAGAGGAGAGAGGTACAGAGAGATATCTGGATGAGTGAATAGAAACTGGAAAGCGAAGAAGGTAGCATTGGGGTGATAGGCAGAGGTAGGCAGGAGCATAGACTAGAGAGTAGTGAGATAGATAGGAATAAGAATAAAAGGAATAGTAAGATTAGAAAGAGAGGATAAGAGGAGAGGTTGGAGAAAAGAGATATGGAGGAAAAGAATGGAGGGACAATGCAGAAGGGAAGAGGGAGAGAGCTGGAAGAGTGGAAAAGGGAAATCAAGAAAAGTATGAGGGAAACGGTAAAAGTAATAAAAGAGATGAGGGAAGAGATAGGCAGTCAAAGGAAAAAAATGAGGGAGGAGCTAAAGGGGATAAGGAGGTTGATGGGAGAGAAGGAGAAAGCGTGGAGAAGAGAGAATGAAGAGCTAAGAGAAAGAATAAAGGAACTGGAGAAGAGAATAGAAAGGAAGGAAGAGAAGTTGATGAGAGTTACGAACGAAGGGGGAAGAGAGGCAGAGAAACTGATGAGAAAGATGAGAAAGGTGGAAAGAATGGTGGAGATGAGAGAAAGAGAAGAAAGAAGGAGAATTATAATGGTAAAAGGGATGAAGGAAAAGGATAGGGAAGTAGAGGGAAGGATGAAAGAAATAATGAGGGAGATGGGGATAGAGGGGGAGATAAGGGAGATGAAGAAAATAGAGAAAGGAGAGGGAGGAGGATTGGTAAGGATTAGAATGGAGAAACGGGAAAAAGGAGATAATGAGGAGGAAAAGAGGGGGGTATAGATAAGAGGTAATTTAACGTGGAAAGAAAAAAAGATGAAGTGGAATTTGGAGAAGATTGTTAGAAGAGAGAAGGAAAAGAGAAGGAGAGTATGAGTAAGATATGGAAAAATACAGATAGATGGGAAGTGGTGGTGTTGGAAGGAAAGATTGAGAGATGGGCATGTTAAGAGGAGTGAGGTGTTGGGGGAATCAGATTAGAAGAGAAAGAGAGGAAAAAGGGAGAGAGAGAGAGGGAAGTGGGAAAAAGGAAGGACAGAAAGAAGCGTTTTGGAATGTGGCAGGAGTGGGAACAAGAACAAGGAATCCCCTTCTGGGAGAGGGTGAAGAAATGAGAGGTAGTAGTGGAAACGTGGTTACAGAAGAAGGGTTGGGAAAAATTGAAGGACAAACTACCGAAGAAATATAGATGGAAAGTACATATGGCGAGAAGGAGGAACAGGAAGGGAAAGGCGAGAGGGGAGATGTTAATGGAAGTGAGGAAGGACTTAAGGGAGATAAAGTTAGAGGAAGAGGAGGAGTAAGTAGAAGGGAGAATAAAAGGGAAAATTATTAGGGAAGGATACGAATGGATCATCATAGGAGTATGTATAAATGAGGATATAAAGAGGAAACTAGAAGGATTGGAAGAATGGATGGAGAATGGGAGAGAAAAGAGGAAGTTCCCCTTCCTGTTCCTTCTTCTCGCTTTATGTACTTCCATCTATATTTCTTCGGTAATCTGTCCTTCAATTTTTCCTAAACCCTTCTTCTGTAATTACGTCTTTCATCACTATCACCTCTCATTTCTTCACCTTCTCCCAGAATTCCTTGTATATTGTTATAAAAGGAGACTTTAACACGAGAACGGAAGAGAGGGGAGGGTGAAGTAAGGATAGAGGAAAGAAAGAGGAAGGGGGGAATGAGGGTGGAGGAAGGCAGGAGGAAGAACGGAAAGAAATCGAAGGACAAAAAGGTGAAAGGGGAGAGCAGGAAGTTGCTACAGATAATAGAGGAAAGAGGATTCGTGATAATGAATGGGAATGTAGTTGGGGATGAAGGGGGTGAGTTTACGTATACATGAGGAAATGGGGAGCCAGTGATTGATTATATACTGGGGTGTGGGGAGGTATTTGGAGAGGTGATAAGGATGGAGATGGGTGAGGAGATAGACTTGGATCATCACCAATTCTTGGAGCTAAGAGGGCAGGTTAGGAGAGGGGAAAGGCGGAGGGTGGGAAGAGTAGAGAAGTGTAGAGATAAATGGGATGAAAAAGGAAGGGAAAAATTTGAAAGGAGGATTCAGGCAGATAGGGAAGAGAGACAGGAGGAAATGGTGAAAGTGATGGAGAGGATAAGAAGAACTTTGAAGATATGTGAAGGAAAGGAGGAGAGGAGTTAGAGAAAGTTCAAGAAAGGTTTGTGAAGTAGATAATGGGAGTGGAGAGTACACCGTGGTATATAATAAGAGAGGAGGCGGAAAGGTGAAAGATGAGAGAGAGGGCAGTGGAAAGAGCTTGAAATTTTGAGAGGAGACTGGAAGAGGGAAGAGGAGGGGTAATGGCAAGGAGATGTTGGAAGGAAATAAGGGAGAGATGGAAGAAAAGCAAGATGTTTGGGAGCTGTGAGAAAAAGGAAATTGTTTATGGAAGACAGAAGTTGGAGGGAAGTAGAAGAGAAGGGATATGAGAAGTTGGAAGAAAAAGAAACAGAGAGGGGAAGAGAGAGAGAGAGAGAGAGAGAGAGAGAGAGAGAGAGAGAGAGAGAGAGAGAGAGAGACGCAAGA
>NW_022639613.1:417781-431227 GCF_010583005.1 Odontomachus brunneus | reverse complement strand
AGAGAGAGAGAGAGAGAGAGAGAGAGAGAGAGAGAGAGAGAGAGAGAGATGCAAAAGAGAGCGAGATGGGAAAAGATTAAAAGGTCATGCAATAAATGATATGTTTGTGAAAGGAGAAGGGTAGAGGAATACTTAGAAAAGGGATGAGCAGAAGAAAGGTGGAATAGAGTGATCAAATTTAGAATGGGGAATGAGATGAGGGAGAATATGTACTGGGAAGATGAAGAGAAGAGGAGATGCAGGATATGTGAAGGTGAAGTGAAGAGTTGGGAACATGTGTGGGAGAGATGTATGGGGGGAAATGGGAAGGGGAGAAGTTGGAGGAGATATTCAGAAAGGGAGGGGAGAGGAGTAGATGAAAAGGTTGTAGGTGTGGAGAGAGGAGAGAGGAGTTGAGCGAGTGCGCGCACGAGAGAGAGATACGGAGATCTACGTGATAGGTTAGGCTTAAGTAAGTTAGATAGGTAAGTTAGGCTCTACGAGACGGGGAGAGGCGCCCAAGGAGGAGACAAAGGGCGCCTCTTCCAGCTGCGCACTTGTACGGCTTAGAAGGACGGCGCACTCGCGGGTGGGGGGGAGCGACATACCAGAAGTCCCCTCCCCCGGTGTACCCGCGGGTGGGCCGAACCCCCAAGCGGGCCCAGCCGGCGCACCCGGAAGCGAACAAGGAGGGGGAGGGGGGAGCACGTCGCACTTAGCCGGTGCGCAACTTCCCCAGTAACGAGGAGCATAACGAGCGCCTCAGGGGAGTGAGAGAGGCCGCCCCTCTGCACGTGCGGGGGTCGCAGACCCCCCTCTACGAGTTAAGGGACTTCTGACGAGTGAGGCGAGTAGAGGCACAGGGCCACTCCCCCTATAAGACTTTGGTCAGAACCATTGGGGTGGGCCGGGTTCGTACGGGACCCGGTCCTCAGGACTTCGGAAGATCTTCTCCCGGCAAGTTCTAGGGGAGGGGAAGAGTCCCACACTATCCTCCCTGGGCGGAGGTCCCGTCCTCCCTGGGGGTGTGCGTAATGCATTTCCTCTGCCTTACCAAAAGAAAAGATAGGTAAGTATAAGTTAGATTTAGATTTAAAAAGTAGGATGCGGAGGTGTGTATGTGCGCGTGGCGAAGAGAAAAGTTGTATAGACATTGTAACCCCATACCGGGGATCAATAAAGGATATATACATTACATCTGCATCTAAATAATGTAGCACTAAATGGTGCTATTTCTCTGTGCAAAATGTATGGGTACAAACCAGAAGATTTTAAAAGACATTTGGAAGTTCTCTCACTAGCAAAATAACAAACTATTTGTCGGATGAAATGACTGTACGGTTTAAGTTTAAGCAACCCTTTGCTGTGCACTTCTCAACTAGGAAGAAATGGAGGAAAGGAGGACCCATGTTTAAAAAGAGCTCACTCTAATAGTACACAAATTAAGGGAGCGACACGAGCAGAATTGAGTTGGCACCGTCGTGTTAATGCGAGTATAACTGCACAATTAGCGTAACTATTAGCATTAACCCTTTAATAGACATTAACCCTTTTGCTTGAGGCGAACATTCAATTGAAACTTTATTTTCTAATTTAAATTTAATTTCTAATTATTTATTTCCCCTAATTATATAAAAGTAACTTAAAATTTGGCTTTAAAACTGTTTTGGGCTGACCGTGTTTGAGCCCGGACTGCTGGGTCACCCAACAAAGGATGCGTGAGTGCTTTGAATGCGTCGCTTGGGACGTGACGCAGGATGAATAGGACGGAGTCGAAAATACTTCCTGCATATATTAACGAAAAAAACCTTTATTTTGGACGTCCAAAAGTAGCAATGGTTGCACGTGTTCGCTGAAGTTGATTGCATAAATTGTCGACACTTTCTTGATGTGGAGGCGTCGCACAGTATACGTTTTTGGACAAAAATCGCTCGTCAGCATAAAACTCAACTAATCTTAATAAATTTTCTTTTTAAATACGAGGGAAAACTCCAGTAATAACGAGGTATTGCAGAAAATTAGATACTTATAAAGCTAATCTATAAAAAAACATATATAATCAATATGGGATAGACACTCATAAACTTAAAGATCTTGTAACCCAAACATTTAGTTAGAAACTTCAATCCATAAAAATTCTGAAATCCTTGAACGTTGAACTAGAGAATTTCCTCACTTAATCCCAAATCACGAAACCCTCTAACCCCGAAATCTTTCCACTTTCCAACTTTCAGTGCTCAACTTTGACCCTTATGTAGTAATATTCCAATGAGATATTATTGCATAATTGAATCCGTGAATGCATATTATGCCATCATGAGGTTTAATTAATGATTTAACTGCCTTTTGTCCTATTGTTACATTTTATCATTCACCCTAATAACAAAAGTTAAGCCTCTTAACCAACGATAAGATAGCAATCGTTGAAGTTTTTTTTATTTTTTAACTTTTAACTTTTTTATTTTTATAATTTTTTATTTTTTTTATTTTTTTATAATTTTTTATTTTTTTTTATAATTTTTTATTTTTTTTTATTTTTTTTATAATTTTTTATTTTTTTATTTTTTTATAATTTTTTATTTTTTTTTTTTTTATAATTTTATAATTTTTTTTATTATGTATAATTTTATATTTTTTATCTTTTATAATTTTATAATTTTTTTATTTTAAATAACTAATAACTGTAAGATAATTGATATATTAACCATTCCATTCGTACTGATTTCTAGATATTTCATCTTAATTCATATTTATTAAAACTTATATCATAATAACATCTCTTCAGCTTCTTTTGACAATGGCTTCATATTCTTAACTTCTTTTATTCTTAGAGAGCTAATTAAGGGATCTGACGAGATTAACATATAATGTAAAATGTCTTTGTTAGTCATTTTTCTGTTTGACATTCTGCTGTGCTTAGCTTGAACTTTACGAAAAATTTTATTATTACCTTCTGCTGATTCTTCTGATAGCCAACCAAACGATAAGTCAAATGATCTGATAATATCATTTCCATGAATGAGAACTTTATGAAGTGATGGTAGCATTTTGTACTAACCATATAGTTGTTTATAAAGCTCTACTGTTTGGAAGCAATAAATTTTGAACTTATCACAAATAATCATCTTGCCACAAGTTAAAACTTGTAAGATATTATGCAATCTCCGTATCAGTCCTTTATCTAAGTCTGTAAATTTGGATATTTCACTGGCTTGAGCAAAAAAGAAACGAGCAAGGTTACATGTATTTGTTATTATAAACCTTGCTTTACAATATCTACCGGTAATGACAAATTAGATTTCAGGACATTTTTTGTATTCCTTTTTCTTAATTCCTTCAATCGTTTTTCTTCAGTTGTAGTTGCTAAACTTTTTTTAAAATCAAAATTTTATGCTACATGCAATAAATATTCCATGAATTGTAACTAACAATGAAGTGTAGAAAGCCTAAATTTGTAGTTGTCTTCATTACATGAAAGCGATTTCACATAATCGAAATCGTTAATAAATTTAAGCCCAATTCGACAAATATTGCAGCAAGTTGAAGCTTTCTGACCAGTTAGTACATTGCACACCTTTCCATCTATCATTGTGCACTTAAGATCAAAGCTTACTTTGAATGACAGACCAGTTAAATTGAAACAATAAGTTTCAACTTTTTTTAAAAGATCTGTGTAATGTTAGAATTTACTAAGTACATGTGCATTAGTTTCATTAACAAATTCAAATTTGATTATTCAGCAAAAATGAACTGATGATGGTGTTTTACTAGTCGAAATAACATCAGCAGCTTTTAACTGAAGAAAAGCGAAAGAAATTAAAAACACATCATTGTCTGAATGATTAATATATCCTTCATCACAGTTACTTTTCTTATTCAAGTTTCCATCAGCGTAAGCTCCATTTTCAACATCATAACCATTATTCTCTTCATCTTATTTGTCGATATCAGTTGTATCATTTTTATTATATATATATCGTCATCACTCGACATATATTCATCATCAATTGAAGATATCTGATATTGACTCGACCACTTTTTCCACTCGCACTGTCCATTCCCCATTTTCCAACAAGCACTCATTTTTTATTAGACAACTGCTTCAATATATCTATATTGAACTGTAAAAGGATTCTTTTTTCTTGTGTGCTCTAATAGGGATATTAAATGTACACTCGCTCCTGAATCGGATAATTCCATATGTTCTAGAAAACACTTTTCTCTTGTTTGAACTACAATTTTATAAAAAGGAAATGAATTAGTGCCGTAAATTCTTTTATTATAGATTTTCAATTTTTTGCATTTTCTTACTGTCAAGTCTATGTCCATGGTTAGAATATTATTAGTTTTTATTTCTAAATCAGAGTTAGAATCTGCTTCTTTTTTTCCAATGCTTTAATAAACTCTTCCTTACTAGAAGTTGAAGCGAGTTCTTATGCACGCCTATTTTTTGTTCCTTTTGAACTTTCTTCAAATGATAAATGTCCATGATCTTACCGTACAATAGGAGATATAACTGAATCATTATATGTACTAACATTTGACGTACTATTCATTTGGAAATTTCACTACAAAATCCTGTTCTAAAAATTTTTTATACTTAGGAAATATTTCTTATTTCGTGTGACTTGTTTCCACTTCTTGAGATACTGTGGGAGGAAGTTATTTAGTAACTTGCCCTTTATCTGCAATAATTGATGATTAGTGTAAGAATTTGTAGTTTTTATATATTCTACAATTTCATCAATTTTACTTTTTGTTTCGTCTAAATTAGATTTCCAAATCATATTACATAAACTCAAGTTATTAGTTTTATAATGCATCTTAGTACGATGTAAATGAAAATGAATTATGATTGATATTAAAAAGTAAGTTGGACAGACTTAAAAGTACTTTATAAGAAGAAACTTGAATAACTTAAATAATTAAGATTATAGGAGTAATTGAGAAAACTAAAAATATTGGATGTAAAAAATGTTTTATTACAACACAAACTAATAGACAAAATTTTTTCAGAAATATTCAATAATTACAAAACTGCACAAAGAACTTTTGAATACTGCATTATACATTCCTTTACGTACAGTTCAATTTTTGTATTTTAAAGTTCAAAACTATCTTAGATAACTATTTCATAATGAAACACATATAGAAAACGTAGAGAAGGACTTTTATTCATGGAAATCAATGTGGTATTAAGTGAATTGCTAAAATAATTTTTTAATTATACATAAATGGAAAAGTATAATTTCCGCTAATTTATAAGAATCAGACTATAGCATTGAGAGAAGAATACGTTTATTCGCCAAAAGTCAATTCCATGAGAAAATTGGTTAAAAAAGACAAATAATCGAGTAACAATTTTAGTAATAAATTTTTTACATTTTTTAAAACGGTATCATAAATACGAAAGTAATTTCAATTATAGATTAATCAACATGAAAATATAAGTAGACTTGAAAAAAATTCAAAGATCTAGTATTGTAAATACTAGAAAATACATTTTTTATCGATTAGGTTTATAAGTATCCAATTTTCCGCAGTATCTCGTTATTGCTGGAGTTTTCCAGGAGCATGGACATTTATCATTTGAAGAAAGTTCAAAAGGAACAAAAAATAGGCGTGTATAAGAACTCGCTTCAACTTCTAGTAAGGAAGAGTTTATTAAAGCATTGGAAAAAAAAAGCAGATTCTAACTCTGATTTAGAAATAAAAACTAATAATATTCTAACCATGGACATAGACTTGACAGTAAGGAAATGCAAAAAATTGAAAATCTATAATAAAAGAATTTACGGCACTAATTCATTTCCTTTTTATAAAATTGTAGTTCAAACAAGAGAAAAGTGTTTTCTAGAACATATGGAATTATCCGATTCAGGAGCGAGTGTACATTTAATATCCCTATTAGAGCACACAAGAAAAAAGAATCCTTTTACAGTTCAATATAGATATATTGAAGCATATATTGAAGGAGTTTTCCATATTAAAAAAAAATTATTAAAATTGGTTGATTTTTACGAGCAGTTTTTGTCCAAAAACGTACACTGTGCGCCGCAGTAGCGTATCAAACCGGCCATCGAAGAACGAGAGCCCGACGCATAGAGATTGAGACTTGACAAATATTGGAGAAACGAGAGTACGCGACAGAGTCTGCCTTCCTTGAAAAAGCAGCTCCACTAAATAGCCGTTCAATAGATCGGTGCACAGCATATGCTTATTGATTGCGCTTATTGGTTTCAATTTTAATCGTTTAGACGATGTACCAAAGCAAAACAAATATTACACGGCGACTCGGGTTAGAATGTGATAGCTATTGTGCTGTTTACTTAACAACGGCGAAACAATAAGCAAGACTCGCAAGATGTCGCGAAAGTTGGAAACGATAACAGCGAGACGGTTACATATCAAAGCGAGTATATCGAATATTTCAGAAAATCTGTAAAAATCCTTTGGAATATGATCGCGCTTCTTTCAAATTCGAAACAAAAACATTTTAACTTTTTATTTACAACCTTTTAAATTACATTTGTATTGTCGATTTCTTATTTTCGTTAATATAATTTTTGTTAATAGACTCTAGAGATGTTAGCGTGTGCTTATACCCTTATAGAAATATCATACTAAGAATCATTGATAATTACTTATTATCCACTATTTTTAATACTGAAAATAAGTAATTATCAATGATTCTTAGTATGATATTTCTATAAGGGTAGTGAGAATAAATATGTGAAGTTAATCGCGTTGTTACAAAAGTAAGTTTCACTCTGATGAATTGATAATAAACAAATGTTTTAATATATCTACTCGTTCTTATAAAGCTGTATTAATGCAGGGTAAATATGAAGTTTAGGGTACCCACCTCCGATGACCTTGACCTTGACATATCTTATAGAGGTCACCCACCTGAGTGACCTTGTGAAAGTTTTAGCCGTCGCTCGTTGTTCGTTAAAAAGTTATTAATAAAAAAAGTTTCATAAAATGGATGTAATTTTTGGACATCGTATATACAAAAACATCGAATTGGTAGGCTAGGAAAATGCCTGCTACTACCCTGAGTAACATTCAAAAAGTTTTAACTGGCGCTTATTGTTTGTTAAAAAGTTATTCACAAAAAAGGTACATTATTATCAACACAGAATATATTAAGTGTAATATGTAAGCGGTAAACGTGATATTTTCTAAACATTTAGTCTTATAGAGACACGCACCCACGCGCGCGCGTGCGTGCGTACGTGCGTGCGTGCGTGTAAAAAATATTTCTGTCACTCCAATTCATCAATAAAGTATTTGTTCATATATTTCATATATTTTTCCTTTAAAAAAGCAAGAAATCGTGTATTACATTGAAAAATTCATACAAATGCATGTTGAAAATTTGAAAGCTGTGTGATACGTTCAATTGCATACGCATACACACACATACACACTGCTCGCCAGCAAGCGCGCTCGCCCGCCCAATAGGGCGGGCTCGCGGTGAGTGGATATGTATACAGGGTGTCTGACACTCTCCTCCGGGCATTTTGGAGGGACGTAGAACAAGTTGAGGTGAACATAATAGTCCTATACTGTTTTGCGATATTCGCAATAATTATTGAGATATTAATTGTAGAAAACTTGTAAATGATCATGCAGAATATGGTAAATGAGTTATAATAGCGACGACTGCCGTCGTGTACTTATATTTTAGATCAAATTGAACAAAAAAGTCTTCTACCATTTTCCAAATAATCACATAGATTTCTAATTATTAATTAAAGAAGATTAATGCACGATTTCGCGTGATAATACACTGATCTTCTTTAATTAATAATTAAAAATCTATGTGATTATTTGCAAAATGGTAGAGGACTTTTTTGTTCAATTTGATCTAAAGTATAGACGGCAGTCGTCGTTATTATAACTCATTTACCATATCCTGCATGATTCACAAATTTTCTACAATTAATATCTCGATAATTATTGCGAATATCGCAAAACAGTATAGGACTTTTATGTTCACCTCAACATATTCTACGTTCCCACAAAATGCCCGGAGGAGAATGCGAGACACCTTGTATATAATAGGAACAAACGCACCCACCGCGAGCCCGTCCTTGCAGGCGAGTAGTACATGCGTGCGTGCGTGCGTGCGTGCGTGAGTGCGTGCGTGTGTGTGTGTGTGTGTGTGTGTGTGTGTGTGTGTGTGTGTGTGTGTGTGTGTGTGTGTATGGCAGGCATCTTCCAAGCTTACAAATTCGATGTTGTTGTATATACGGTGTCCAAAAATTTTATCCAATCATTTTATGCAACTTTTATTAGTAACTTTTTAATAAACAATGAGCGACGGTTAAAACCTCTTGATTGTTACACTGAGAGAAAAATTTTGTAATATAAAAAAAATATATTTTTTTGAAATCAAATTTGTTGACGAAAATAAATATTTATGTCATTTCAAAAAATATTTTGTAACATAAGACAATTTACGAATTAAATCAAAGAAAACTTTCTATTACTTAAAATCAAATATAAATTTTTTCAAACCAATAACATATGTATTTAAAACTGAAAAAAGTATATATTATAATTTAATAAATCGGTGTTTTTAAAATAAGCAGCTGGAAAAAATAAAATTATTTTTTTACTTTAAATTATTCTAGCTATTTAAAATTAAATACATGATTTGTTTGATATTATTTCATAAAAATAAAAATATATTTTATTGAAATTATAAATACAATATATATTAGATTAAATGTATGTTTTATATTAAATACAATATATATTGGGAGTACAAATAAGTCTCCGCTGTTTGACAAAAGATGGCACCAGTAAGTTATGGTTGAAATTGTCAGATGTGAAACGTCATATCGTAAAGTTGGACATCTGGCAACACTATAACCTTGAAATATTAGCGATTTTGTATCAGCATCACATAATTTTTTCATGCGAAAATGTCGAGTTTTGAGCCGAATAAGCGTCATTTGCGGGAACTTTTGATTTACTTCTTTAATTTGAAGAAATCTGTAGCTGAGGCGCATCGATTGCTTGTAGAAGCATATGGTGAGGCTGCTTTAAGTGAAAGAAGTTGTCGTGAGAGATTTCAAAAGTTTAAAAACGGTGAGTTTGATATCGAAGATAAAGAACGTAACGGAAGGCCAAAAGTGTACGAAGACGCGGAATTGGAAGCATTATTGGAGGAAGATTCGTGCCAAACGCAAGAAGAACTTGCACTTACATTAGGAGTGACTCAACAAGCAATTTCACATTGTTTAAAATCGTTGGGAATGATTCGAGAGCAAGGAAATTGGGTTCCATATGAACTGAAACCGAGAAACGTTGAACGCCGATTTTGCACATGTGAAATGCTGCTTGCCAGGCATAAACGAAAGGGTTTCTTGCATCGTATAGTCACTGGTGATGAGAAATGGATCCACTACGATAACCCAAAGAAGAGGAAATCATGGGGACCACGTGGCCATGCTTCAACATCAACAGCCAAGCCGAATATTCATGGAAAAAAACTCATGTTGTGTATTTGGTGAGATCAGCTTGGTGTCGTGTATTATTAGTTGCTCAAACCGAACGAAACCATTACTGGGGATCTCTACCGAACATAATTGATGAGATTGAGGCGAGCACTCAAGGAAAAACGCGCCCACTACTACTCTAGACACGACAAAATTATTCTCCTGCATGATAATGCTCGTCCACATGTTGCGGCGACGGTCAAAACCTACTTGGAAACACTCAATTGGGAAGTTTTACTCCACCCGCCGTATTCACCAGACATTGCTTCCTCTGACTATCACTTGTTTCAATCGATGACGCACGGCCTATCTGAGCAGCACTTCACATCATATGAAGATACCAAAAATTGGGTCGATTCGTGGATAGCCTCAAAAGATGAAACGTTCTTCCGACGCGGTATCCGTATGCTGCCAGAAATATGGGAAAAAGTAGTGGCTAGCGATGGACAATACTTTGAATAAAACATAAGGTACCGTTCTTTCACAATAAATGCCCAATTGTTTATAAAAAACGGCGGAGACTTATTTGTACTCCCAATAGAATATATAAATTACAAAATAATATTTCTTATATTCTTCTCGATTCGTGAAAATATGTTTTGTATTTATATTGTATTTATATTGTATTTATTTCTATATTGTATTTATTATATTCTATATTTATTGTATTTTATATATTGTATTGAAAATATATTTTCACGAATAGAATATTCGAATAGAATAGAATATTAGAATATAAGAAATATTATTTTGTAATTTATATATTCTATATATCTTATTTAATATAAAACATATATTTGATCTAATATATATATATATATATATATATATATTGTATTTATAATTTCAATAAAATATATTTTTATTTTTATGAAACAATATCAACAAGTTAATCATGTACTTAAATTTAAATAACTAGAATTATTTAAAGAATTGTGTAAAAAAAGAATTGCACTGTTTCCAGCTGCTTATTTTAAAAACACCGATTTATTAAATTATAATATATATTAGGTGTACAACTTTGCTTCCGCCGAATTTTTCCGAAATTCGAGGCTTTATTGTAAAAATCTGGTTATACATTTATGATTCAAAGTATTGTCCATCGTTCACCACTGCTTTCTCCCATCTTTCGGGCAGTGTACGAATCCCACGTCGAAAAAACTGGTCATCTTTTGAGGCGATCCACGAATCGATCCAATTTTTTACTTCTTCATAAGACCGGAAGTGCTGGTCAGCTAGGCCGTGTGCCATTGATCGAAACAAGTGATAGTCAGAGAAAGTAACGTCTGGAGAATACGGCGGGTGGGGTAGGACTTCCCATTTCAACGTTTCCAATTATGTCTTGACTACTTTCGCAACATGGGATCGAGCATTGTCATGCTGCAAAATCACTTTATCGTGTCTCTCGTTGTATTGCGGCCGTTTGTCTTTCAATGCTCGGCTCAAATGCATCAATTGCGTTCGATACCGATCGCCTGTGATTGTTTCAGTCGGTTTTAACAGCTCATAATATACTACGCCGAACTGGTCCCACAAAATACACAGCATGACCTTGGAGCCGTGAATATTCGGTTTGGCCGTCAACGTGGAAGCATAGCCGGGAACTCCCCATGATTTTCTGCGCTTGGGGTTATCGTAATGAACCCATTTTTCGTCCCCAGTCACAATGCGATGCAGAAATCCCTTCCGTCTTTGTCTTTCAAGCAGCTGTTCACAAGCAAACAAACGCCGTTCAACATCTCTCGGCTTCAATTCATACGGCACCCAATTTCCTTGCTTCTGAATCATTCCATCATTCATTTGAGGCGTTTTGAAATGGCTTGTTGAGTCACTCCCAATAATCGTGCCAATTCTTTTTGATTTTGACACGAGTCTTGATCAAGTAATGCTTCTAATTCTGCATCTTCGAAAACCTTCTCTCTTCCACCGCTATGCCGGTCTTCGACGTCAAAATCACCGTTCTTGAAGCGTTAAAACCACTCACGACACGTTCTTTCACTAATAGCGGCCTCACCATAATTTGAGAACATTCGATGAGCCTCAGCCGCAGATTTCTTCATATTGAAGCAGAAAATTAAAACCTCCCGCAAATGACGAGAATTTGGCTCGTAAACTGATATTTTCAATTGAAAATAACTTTATGATGCAGGCACAAATCGACTAATGTTTCTATGGGATTATGTTGACAGATGCCCAAGTTTATTGTATGACGTTTATGATCTATTTATTTCGATCACCACTTACCGCTAAAGCCATCTATAGAAAAACGGCGGAAGCAAAGTTGTACACTTAATACTTTTTTTAGTTTTAAATACATATGTTATTGGTTTGAAAAACTTTATATTTGATTTTACTGCTAGTACTGAAAATCTACAATTAGCGTCATATATACCATAGATTTTCAGTGCTGTTAGGTAAATAACCTTGTGCCTTTCACGCGGCTTTGGCTGCGTTCGCATTGAAAGTTCACGCGTTGTAAGCGTCGTTATATTTTTTTGGAATATAAGTAATAAATATGGAACAATGCTTATAGAAACCGTGTTTCGTTTTTACTACCAATATTGAAGATCTACAATTTGCGTCATATATACTATAGATTTTCAGCATTAGTAGTAAAACCGGAACGCGGCTTCTATATTGAGAAAAAAATTTAGTAGTTTCAAAAAAATAATATTTGAGTCAAAAAAATAATTTTTTTAAATACGTTTAACCAAATTATTTATTTCAATGTAACGTTAAATGCATTAACGTTATTAAATATGTAAGTATCATAGGAACAAAGATAACTTTTTGTTGAAAGTAATACATTTTTTATTGAACTCAAAGAAATATTTATTTATTTCGAATATGTGTAAATATCAATTTAAACAAATGTAGTTTTTAATGTAACGTTTTTTTTGCATATACAACGTGTAGTTTAAAGTAAAGTAAATAACTTCTTCAACTAAAAGCATCATTTTTTTAACGAAACAAATATTTTTTAAAAAGAAAAAATTGTTTTCTTATATAAAATAACAAGTATATACTGTAAATAATATGCTTTTTTAAACAAAATAAATATTTTTTTAAACAAAGAATTTGTTTTTTAAAATCAAATAACAAGTATTTAATACCAACAATATATTTATTAGGAGAAAGAATTGATCTCCTCATTATATGCCGAAAAGAAATAAAACGCTTACAACGCGTGAGTGTCCAAAGTGAACACAACCAAAGACGTGCGAAAGGCACGAGGCTGTTTACCTAACAACAGCAATGCCGCCAGCGCTAACGTAGCGTCTTCGCGTAGAGATGAAGAGTGGAACCGTAATATATTGCGCGCGACAAAAACAAACGAGAGCGTGAGCGAGCCTAACGCTCGCGTGTTCTACATGCTCGTTTATCGCGCGCAGAGCATCATGGTCCCATCGACGTTGTGAGCATAAGTGAATATCTTCTTGAAACTTCTCGACGGCAGGAGAGAGTTATTCGAAGTTATCCTGTAATAGTTTGTTCGAGATTCTCATGTAAAATCGATACAGTGATAAGATACAGTGATCTGATGGATCAAGCATAGAGACGTGAGTATTTAACCTCTCTTTTTCTATCTTACGTAGCGATATAAATATTCCATAGACTTATAGAATAGACTGTGCGATTTCAAAGGAAGCTTAGATGGAAGGACGGATATATGCGTAGAATAAGTTTTGTTGTTTTGTCGTGTAGTTAATAAAAAAGAAAGAAGAGAAGACGCGATATATGCCCGTACTGGTTATTCTCTTTCTTTCTCACCACGATTAGACTAGAAAAGTGTTACTTTACGCATATATCTAACTTTACATCTAGACGTGAATCTTTCCCACGAACCGCGCTATCTATTCTAGAATTTTGTGAAAATTTTTGCCTTCGTAGCAATCTCGCTCTCTCTCTCTCTCTCTCTCTCTCTCTCTCTCTCTCTCTCTCTCTCTCTCTCTCT
>NW_022639613.1:408490-417764 GCF_010583005.1 Odontomachus brunneus | reverse complement strand
TCTCTCTCTCTCTCTCTCTCTCTCTCTCTCTCTCTCTCTCTCTCTCTCTCTCTCTCTCTCTCTGCTTTACTATCTGGGTCTTGATTCTCGAAAATAATCGCATACGATATTTGGTGAAATATTATAGTATATATGTTACATGTTATGTTTGTATATGTTACATGAACTATAACATGTCACCAAATATCGTGTGCAATATTTTTTTCGAGAATCAGGGCCGCCTGACCTTCTATGATGATATAAATTCTCTTCTTCTACCTTATAGATTGGGTACTCCAAAATGACGTCTAAGGATAATTTAATGTGACTAGGGCAAGGATAATTTAATGTGACTAGGGCAATAATTGACTAATATTGACGAGGAATACACAAGACTATGGCAGATAAAGAAGTGAAAAATGTATTAAAAGACTTGAAGCTGGAGTGTTTCATTGAAAATTTTGAAAGTAAGGTTTTTTATTTTTACATTATTGCTTGCATGTTTCATCATATTTTATATATTATACCGGATTGCACAAATTGTTGGCTTTGTATTTATGATATAAAGCGATATTATATATATAAATATATTGTGGTTTTATACCACAAATGCCACTTCGTCCGTGAGTGAAATTGCCATGAATTGCCATGAATAATCAACAGTGATAACATATAAAAATTTAAGTACAAGACATCAAAAAATTACATAGAGTATGAATATAGTAAAAGTTAAGGCTATTATGCCAGTATCTTTTTACTGTATGTACTTCATTATTAGAAAAAAAACGTATGTATATATATACAGGGTGCGGCAAAAGTATCGGACCGGTAAAATATCTCGAAAAATATAAGTTTTACAGAAAATTGCTTTAGATAAAAGCTATAAGTCTTAGGAAAATCTATTTACTGATTTTAACAGTTTGACCTTGGGTGACATTTCGAGGTCAGGTCGAGGTCAACATTGCTTTTTTAAATAGAAACATATTTTTTTTTACGGAATTTTATTCTATGTGAAAAACACATAATTTTTGTTTGAAAACATTTTTTATATGACATCTATTTTCTAAGATATTTGCGGAAATATTTACAAAATTATTGGTTTCAATAATTTTTTATTCAAATTCTATCAACTTTACCAAAAAGTAGCGAGAGATAAAAATTTTCTATTTTCATTTCATAGAGCTCCGAAAATTTTTTCAGAATTTTTTAATTAACTTTTTAGTACTGCATTTTCTTGCATTTTCTTGAAGTACTAAAAAGTTAATTAAAAAATTCTGAAAAAATTCTCAGAGCTCTATGAGAAACAATAGACAATTTTTATATTTTGCTATTTTTCGGTAAAATTGATAAAATTCGAGTAAAAAATTATTGAAACCAATAATTTTGTAGATATTTCCGTAAATATCTACAAAATTATTGAATTAGAAAATAAAGGTCGTATAAAAAATATTTTCAAACAAAACTTATTTGTTTCTTTACGTAGAATAAAATTCCGTTGTAAAAAGTATATGTTTCTATTTAAAAAAGTAATGTTGACCTCGACCTGATTTCGAAATGTCATCCAAGGTTAAACTGTTAAAATCAGTAAATAGATTTTCCTAAGACTTATAGCTTTTATCTAAAGCAATTTTCTGTAAAATTTATATTTTTCGAGATATTTTACCGGTCCGATACTCTTGCCGCACCCTGTATGTATATATATATATAAAGTCCATGTATAATCATATAACATAAGTATATTGTTAACATAAGATATTTTTTTATTTATCGGTATAGCAACTGTGAAGTGTCATAAGCTGGAAAATTGTTAAAAAAAACACCTTATAAAAGTATAATATCATTTAAAAAATTAAGCTATAGGAATATGCAATAGAAATTGGTTTATTTATTTAAAAACATTCAGATAATTATTACATGACCATGACAATGCTAGTTGAACATCATACTTATATTGCTACTATTGTAATGCGTCACTTTAAAATTTGATTTTCGAAATTGGAGCAAGTTTTTAAAAACTATATTGTTTATATATTAGATTAGTGGTATATTGGTTATATCGCAAGTCGCAGGTTATAAGCAATACAAACCATAATCAAATTTGAGAAAAATAACTTCCTGTGTTGCTTAATTTCGTATAACCTGTGATTTGCGATGCTATATGATGATCAATGTACAATCGGTTTAATATACAAACAATATGCGTTTTTGAAAAAATGCTCCTTATAAAAATCGTAAGTTTTAAAGTATTACAATATTATGCATTACAATATTATCAATATTTGTATAACCTTTACAACTAACATTGTCATAGTCACCTTAATGAAAAGAAGAGATTGTAATGTTTTCATTGTGTGTGTGTTCAATCATAATATCTTATTTTTTAAATATTTAAATCATATTTTGTATGTATTATATACGATAAGTTAAAATATAATTTTACAGAGAACATGATTACTATTGAGGCATTGCCACATTTTATAAAAGACATTATTGCAGAATTGATACCCATTATTGGGCAACGTTTAATATTTCTAAACTATTGGAAAAAACGATATAATTTGCAAAATTCGACATGTATCTGAAACGTTAGTTAATTCTGCATCCAATAAAAAAAGAGTATGTTTTATTCTTTTGTCAAGTGATACGTAAGGCTCCGGAGTAGTCGCCTCGTCTGTCCTTGTTTGACGATGGTAAAAGCGAGAAATCGCATGTCAAAATTTATTACGTTACATATTAAAATAAAAAGATATATCTATAAAACAACGTGATCGATTCAGCAAATTTGTTAAAATATCCGAAAACTTTCCTTTTCTTGTGACAATCACTAGCCGTATAATTGACGTAACAAAAACACAAAGAAAGATACGATAGGTTAAAAGGTTAGTTGCCTAAAGCAATAATCTTACGACTAATTATTGTCATAACAAAAGGAAAATTTTTGGATAATTTTTATAAATTTACTGAATCAATCACATGCCTTGTTTTATGGATATATTTTTTTACTTAAATTTATGACGCAATAAGTTTTGGCACGCAATTTCTCGCTTTTGACGTCATCAAAGAAGCACAAACGAGCAAATACCCGGGAGCTTATAATATAAAATTTCATTATACTATACCTATTTTATTTTTCTTAGAAAGTAGAACAACAAAAAGAAGAGGCTGATTCTATACATAGTGCAGCTTTATTAAGCGAAGATGAAGAGCAATTATGTGTGCAAAGTAACGCTTGTGTTGCAAAGACAGTAAAATATGTGTTTCCAATGTCATTACAAGCTCTACTTAAAACGAGTAATATATAGGACAACGGATAGTAATATATAGGACAACGGATTCTGGCATATTATGAAGAAAACAAGAAATTAGAAGAAAGTATGAAAAATAAATTATGTGATGTTATCGTAACTGATTACAAATAGAAATGCGAAGTAAGTTGTCCTATGTTATATTATCAGTAACATCTTATTATTTAAAACGCTTTAATTTTTATGTAGGTTAACAAACGATTTAGCTGATCGTATATCAGAAATGATTGTGTCTATTTTTCCCACTGAAGTGAAAACAACATATTATGCGCCACCTATATCGAAAAAAGATTCGATTACAAAGAAGCCTATTATTTCCCGTGGAAAGTTATTAAATATGTGGCGAAATAGATCCACTTTATTTTAAAAAATTTGAAGTTAAATTAAAGAAGAAATGTGAAAGAGATGAACCTGGTAATTTTTATGTTTATATGAGTATAAAATTACGTTCGTAATTATTTTTGAAGTTACTCCTACAATAAACACTTTGTAATTACTACCAAAATATTTTAATTTTTTTGTTTTTAAAATAAGTTCTAGAAGATATTGATGATATAGTGCAAGAAAGTAGTAGATGGTTAAAGGAAAACCAAGCACCATGGCAAATGGTTTTGCAACATTGGCATGTAACTTTCGATGTAAGATGCAAAAGTTTACAAAATTGTAATGACAGCAATTTAGCAAACATTATAAATTAGTGGCCTATATTAAAACATCCACATGAATACCAATTAATTGCTCAAGATTTTAATACAATGACCTTTGATATCAAAGGTCAACTTAAATTACAAGTTATACAAGCAATTTAAAAAGCAATTTAAACAGCGCGGCTAAGTTTCGCCTACTTTTACATCATTTAGAAATAACATCATTTTGTATACGATTAAAGCCTATGTAAATATATTCCAATTATGTAAATGTTTAATTTTAGTTTCTTCCTGTCCTCAAGAAAAATGGTACAAAAATTCTCTATTGGCACTCTTTTCGACCATTTTTCTTCAGGTCAATAGGATGCTTAGATTAAAGAGTTTCATACTTTGAATCTATGAAACTGTTTAATGTGAGCATTTTATTGTTCTGAAGAAAATTGATTGAAAAGAGTAATTCAATATTTTTGTGCCATTTCTCTTGAGGACATAGGATAATAGGAATCTGAGATTAAAGATTAAAGATTTTCTTGGAATATATTTAAATAAGCTTTAGTCGTAAGCAAAAAGAATTGCCATGGCTAAAAAACCCAAAATTAGGCGAAACAGCTGCGCTTTAGAGAAAAATGATATTAATTTTAAAGCTCCTGGATACTTGATGGCCAACTCTGAGTTGACAGCAAAGCCCCAGTTGTTTGCGATAAAAATTGGAACTGTTTCAACTAGCTTAGATTCAGTTCGTGCTCCGACTGCAGAAGAGGAATCAGGCAAAAATTAAGTTTTTACAGAATACAGATTGTCCGTCTTTGTCTACCCGATTCCACTCCTGCACTCGGAGCCCGAACTTATATTGTCATATAGCGCTCTACATGGTGAGACGGTAAAGTACAAGGCATAAAAAGCTTCGAAATGCATGCCAATTTTGCGTCACAATATACAGCATAAATATCCATTTCTGTGCATTGAAATAACATGTGTCGTGCTCACCGAAATCTGAACAATGGACGCTGTGATTAGAGCATTATTTCACACATAACAATTGATATTTCTCTGTTCGACAGCTGTCATTTAACGTTTTTTCCTTTCCAGTAAGATCAAATATCACAGCCATTTTAGAAGTATTTATTGATGGTTCAGGTTCAGGTTCAGGTTAAAGAAAAGTGTCCGTACATTGTTATAAGTGTGCTGAATCTATTACAAGTACCATTTCTTGAGCGTATATTCTTTTATTACTATATATACAGGGTGTCCAAAAAGTCTGGAAACACCTGAATAATTTCCCAGGTAAATTATTTTTGAAAAATGTTAAGGTCACTCTTGTAGTAACTTTTGACGAGGAATTCAATGGTGACATTGGATTTGACCTTGACGATGACCTTGAAGGTTATTTCAAGGTCAGCTCAATTTTTTTAAATGGAAACCCCCTTTTTTGACGTCGGCAATCGAAAGAGCGGGAAATTTTACGTCCAAAAACATTATAAGGCCATAAATCGTGGTTCACTTTGAAGGTCATTCAAAGGTTATTTAATTTTGAGGACTGGATATCTTCGAAGAACTTCAGTTGATGAAAATAGCTTACTTTAGTTATTTTGTTTAATTGCAATTAGTGGTGACCTCAAACTCGACCTTGTTGGTGTCCTTCAAGGTTATTTCAAGGTCAAATTTTTTTTTGCTAAAAACCTCCTCATTTGTCGTCGGCAATTGAAAGAGCGGAAGTTTTCATACTTTTACTTTTAGCGTTACCCAGAAACAACGGCGGGGACTTAGTGATTTTTGTTCTTTTTGGGGTGCTTTTAAAATATTGTTTCTAAACCTCTTTTTTACAGCTTTATTTTCAATTTTTTTTGCTTCTCAATAATTAACATAACGTCTTATTCTTTGATTTTGAATATGTAGCTAGCATTTCAGACATAAACAAATTATCTAACATGAAATCCAACGTAAAGAACTTGCTAGAAAATACTTTTTTAATATATATTAAAAACGTGGCTCAAAAATAACATAAAGGGGACTCACGATAATAAAGCACCCCAACGAAAGAGGCAAGGGGACTCACGATAATAAAGCATCCCAACGTGAGAAGCAAGGGGACTCACGATAATAAAGCACCCCAACGTGAGAGGCAAGGGGACTCACGATAATAAAGCACCCCACCGCGAGAGGCAAGGGGACTCACGATAATAAAGCATTCCATCGTGAGAGGCAAGGGGACTCACGATAATAAAGCACCCCATCGTGAAAGGCAAGGGAACTCACGATAATAAAGCATCCCAACGTGAGAGGCAAGGGGACTCACGATAATAAAGCACCCCACCGCGAGAGGCAAGGGGACTCACGATAATAAAGCATTCCATCGTGAGAGGCAAGGGGACTCACGATAATAAAGCACCCCATCGTGAAAGGCAAGGGAACTCACGATAATAAAGCATCCCAACGTGAGAGACAAGGGGACTCACGATAATAAAGCACCCCAACGTGAGAGGCAAGGGGACTCACGATAATAAAGCACCCCATCGTGAGAGGCAAGGGGACTCACGTTAAGCAAGCACCCCAAAGGAAACAGTCCTTACTACGTCCCCGCCGTTGTTTCTGGGTAACGCTAAAAGTAAAAGTATGAAAACTTCCGCTCTTTCAATTGCCGACGACAAATGAGGAGGTTTTTAGCAAAAAAAAATTTGACCTTGAAATAACCTTGAAGGACACCAACAAGGTCGAGTTTGAGGTCACCACTAATTGCAATTAAACAAAATAACTAAAGTAAGCTATTTTCATCAACTGCGTTCTTCGAAGATATCCAGTCCTCAAAATTAAATAACCTTTGAATGACCTTCAAGGTCAACCATGATTTATGGCCTTATAATGTTTTTGGACGTAAAATTTCCCGCTCTTTCGATTGCCGACGTCAAAAAAGGCGGTTTCCATTTTAAAAAATTGAGCTGACCTTGAAATAACCTTCAAGGTCATCGTCAAGGTCAAATCCAAGGTCACCATTGAATTCCTCGTCAAAAGTTACTACAAGAGTGACCTTAACATTTTTCAAAAATAATTTACCTGGGAAATTATTCAGGTGTTTCCAGACTTTTTGGACACCCTGTATATTTCCATAATACATCGTCGCATAAATTGATATGATTTATTTCGCTTGTGACGTAATCAAATAAACTGGCTGCAGCGAGTATCCAGGAACCTTAACACTGATTGCTTTAATTACTAGAATAACTTCATAATATTGTTTTAGATATAAAAGTTGCTCAAGGTTTTACGTTGCTCCCATATTTACTCCCGCCAAAAACAATAAAAAGACATGATGGCAAATATTATAGGTCTTCAATAGCAAATTCAAGATCAAGCCTGATAAAACATGCAAGCATGCGTCCAAATATTATATTTTAAATAAAAATGTTTTTGTCAAAATATTTATCCGCATTAACGATTCTTTAAATCTTATCGTATGGATTATATTTTTAGGTTCCTGGAGACATGACTATTATTAGAGAAGAAGCACGAAAAAATGCAGAAATATTGAAAATTACACTACAACCTTATATAATTATTCTTGGATCGCCGGATGAGATTAAAGAAACGTACGTGCAAGTGGATGACATCTTATATAAGACAACAAGTATTGTAGAAGCTATAGATATTTGTTTTAAAACGTTTCACATTTTTCAAATAAGTTATCCTCCGATGAGCGAACATATTTGGACATTAATTCAGAAAAGTATTTATAATTTTACAACAAAATGGAATAGAATGTTCCCTAGTACAGAGTACGTATTGAGCAAAATCTTTCAATCATTCCGCGACGAAAATAAAGCAATTAATTAAAATAGCACTCATAAATATATCATTATAACTTGTTAGTAGACAAGATTCATTTGAAAATGATTTTATATTTTTTTGTGATAAAAGTTTCTTATCGATTGAAACAGTAATGTTCAAATTGAAACACAGAATGCTTATGAACTCGGAAACGAAATGTAACTTTACAAACTGCGTTGGTATATATAATAATGTTTATACTTTACGAACTCACGTGATAAAATCACATTTAAGAAAAGTATCTACATAAGATACATTATGCCAAAAGAACATAGTACAGAGTAATATTGAATCATAAAATGTATTATCATAATGTTCTTTTGAAAGCAAGTTTCAAGTTTTTAATACTGATAGTTTATTCAATCTTATTGATGATGCAGACAAAGTAGATATTGAAGCTTTTAAAGACTTTATATCTGAATATGCTCTTCGGTTCGTTACAAAACTATATGCTGCTGGACATTTAAATAGAAAAGTGATACACGAGATTATAAATGATATTGCTATAAATTATATTTCAGTTTGCATTGATTTTATATTTAGTTTGCATATATTTTATATAAATATAAAAAGGTACAAGACTTAGATGTTACGAACAATAAAACATGGCTTTGAACCATTTAAAAACGAATACCAGATATTAAAATATAAAAAAAAATTTCTTATTTCTACCAAAATTAGTAATCATTAATAGTACTTTATCGTATGGTAAAACTAAAAGAAGAACTCAATCGCATATACAGCACCAAAAATTAAGTATAGTACCCATAAAATCGATTTTAACAAAATTTTTAGAGCTTCCAGACCCCTAACAGCACGCGACGTACTGCGTATCATCCCATTTTCGTACTCATTGTACTGTGATCATCTGTGACGTACTAAGTTGAACGCTAGAACGTCACTTATAGTATCATTCGGTTTTCTTTCACGTGCGAATGTTCTCAGATTTCACTCAGGGATACGGAAATGATACGTACGCTTTTCTGTCGCGTGCGTACTTTCTCAGGTTTGACTGAAATGATACGTACGCATTTGCATCGCGCGTGTATTTACTCAGAACGTACTCATTCGATCGCAGTACATATGAGAACATTCTGAGATGATCGCAATATACGCATTGCGATCTACTCAGAACGTCCTCAGAACGTCCCCGTGCCGTTAGGGTTATACTGTTTTTTCGGAGAAAATAATCTTTTTAGATTTAATATTCGTACTTGTTTAATTTTGTGGTTCTTTTTTATTTCATTAAAATATTATATTCTTAAACGAAATATCATTTTTTAAAATGATGAAAATAAAACTTTTATTTCGTTCAAGGAAACCATGTCATTTGATGAAACAACACTATTGTTTTAAATAATATTTTTTAAAAGTTTCTCTCAAAATTTAGTAATTCGATTTGTTTAATTTGGATTTTCTTGGATTTTTTAATTTTTTTTTGTTGGATTAATCATTATAACATTTTGTTAAAAATGTAAAAGTAATTATCACTGGTTCACTACTTAACATTAATATTCATCG
>NW_022639613.1:405974-408217 GCF_010583005.1 Odontomachus brunneus | reverse complement strand
AAGCATGAATCGTAAGAACATCGTTGGAGTCATCAGAGTCACCGCGTGCGTGCTCGATCGTTAGGTTTAAGCAACAGTTTAATGCGGTCAGGACATGGATGGGTGGCCAATGGTATACCGCTTGGGATCGAAATTATCGCAGGAGGATTCATGAAAGTTTGGAATGTGTTGACAACCTTCGATATCTAGTAGTTTATGAGACATGAGAAAATTAGGAATATAAGTATATTTTTGTAAACATTATGATTTTCTCATTTTTCACCTTTGCATAATAATTCTCAGTATTTGATTACTATCAATATTTAACAGTGATTTTATCAGTATTCACCAGAAATTAAGTACTGGCCAAAAAATTACTGAATTACTGGTAATATTTAATCACTAATACATACATGTACTGAATGATACATCACATACGTGATGTACTGAAATCTTTCCGTTTTCATTCCGTCCTGAGACTGCCGACATTGCTGCGAACGTTCGCACGACATTCGCAGCGAAATTCTATAGTAGCTGCTACCCCAGACATAGGGACGTACTCAGAACGTACTCAGTCGATCGCAGTACATATGAGAACATTCTGAGATGATCGCAATATACGCATTGCGATCAACTCAGAACGTCCTCAGAACGTTCCCGTGCTGTTAGGGACGTATATTTAAAAATAACATCCTTTATGAAATTAGCTAAAAATAGTGAATCTTTAATTTTTATTTGCTAAACTGAGTTTTGGAAATCAATTACAAAAAATTCAAATGGTAAATTTATTTTGCCACTTACTCTGTATTTTGATGATCTCGAAATTAATAATCCGTTGGGGTCTTGTAAAAACAGGAATAAAATTGGTGCTGTATATTGCGCTATTAGTAATTTGCTAAATGAATTTTCTAGCTTGTTAGAAAACACATTTTTAGTACAATTGCATAATTAACAACATCATAAAGCTTTGGGCAATAAACGAATTTTTGCTCATATTATATAGGTCAACAAATTAAAGGATATTTAATATCACATAAAACTTTATATTGATTTCCGAAGGAGTTTGGTGCACTGAATCCAAATCTGGCCTCAGAATGGTGCCATCACGTCAGGATTTTGAGATATTCTAACCTAAAAGTGCAAAAATGGCTGTTTTAGAGCATTATTGAAGTTTCTTCCTGGTTGCATAGAATTTTACCGACAAAAACTAAACAAAGTACCGTAAAGTACGAGTCTTGCCCTTCAATTTCCATTTTGGAACGTCCAAATAGGATTTTTTTTCACCGAGATATAGCAGATTTAAGTTTTTACTGCATACAGAAAATTAAATAAAGCGATGAAGTCGGTTCATTTGAAATACCCTTATAGAAATATCATATTAAGAATCATTGATAATTACTTATTATCCAGTATTTTTAATACTGAAAATAAGTAATTATCAATGATTCTTAGTATGATATTTCTATAAGGGTACCTTAACCCTTTTAGTTTTGAGCGATTCTGGAAAAAAGAGTTTGTAGTTCAAAGGGTCCCGAGGGTCGCTGCTCACGAATCTGGACTCAGATTTCCAAAATTGAAGATAACGGATCCAATATGAAATTTCCAAATCCAAAAGAATTTTGGAAATCTGAGTCCAGATTCGTGAGCAGCGACCCTCGGAAGAGGCAAGGGGACTCACGGTAAACAAACACCCCAAACGTGAGAGGCAAGGGGGCTCACGATAATCAAGCACCCCAAAGGAAACAGAACTTACTACGTCCATGTCGTTGTTTTTGGGTAATTCTAAAAGTAAGATAATCGCATTTAAACAAACAGTTTCTGAGCGCTTTTAAAACCTTGATTGACCTTCTAAAGGTCAAAATAAAAAATTTAAAAATATCATTTCTGACATAAAATTTCCCGCTCTCTTCGAATCCGGTGTCAAAAGTAGGCGGTCCCATTTAAAAAAAAATCACTATGACCTCCAAATGACCTTAAAATTTGACCTCAAGGTCAAATTCATTTATTGAGAAAGATGACCCCCATTGTCCTGAACAAGTTTTGTCTTAACTATTTTTCTATCTGGCTTACCTATGGAGAAATTTGGGTGGGTCCCGTAAAATGGCCTACCGTGTAAATAGACACGTGCGGATATCCAGTGGGCATCTCCAGTAGCTATTGGATGGATAATGATATATGGATAACGTGTTAATATCTAGTGGATATCTCCCAGCAAACATAGATATACAGGGTGTTCGGAAAGTACCGGGACGCCCGAATATCAG
>NW_022639613.1:405358-405625 GCF_010583005.1 Odontomachus brunneus | reverse complement strand
TTTCCTGATATTCGGGCGTCCCGGTACTTTCCGAACACCCTGTATAACAGTTACATTGCCGTAATGAAACGGAATGTAACATGTAATATAACATGCATGTAGTAGGTTATATAGACGTTCGTTGTAATTTCCTACTCACACGTGTTACAGTTATATAACGTGAATATAACATAAAAGTAACATGTGACTAAAAAGTTATATAAAAGTTATATGTTATTTGTTAGCAAATTAACACATATATTTTTTTGTTGAATTCCAACGATTTAT
>NW_022639613.1:398700-405348 GCF_010583005.1 Odontomachus brunneus | reverse complement strand
CAGATAATATATGATTATTTTGTCTAAATAATAAAAAAAAAATTGACATTTCATATTCCGTATTATTTTAATTATTCGTGAAACTCGCGTGGATTCGATCCTATGTCAGGCGGTCACCCATTTTTAGATCATGTTCTTCAATGCTTAACTTCAACGATCGGCCGGGAACTGGTGATGCTGTGCGCCGTAACGATATCTTGATAGATAATATTTACAATATACTCTTGTATCGTTCAAAAAATGTTATGACATATTTGTTGGTAAATAAATGTTAACAATGTTGGAAATGTTTGACACGACAATCACGATGCGATTAATATTGATACAATGTTGTATCAGTAATCAAATTTTAACCTACAACGTGCTCGTAAAAGAAAGAGAAAGTTCCTTCTTTCTCTCTCACAATACTTTGACAGAGTAAGGTTATGATTAGACTCTTTTTGTAAGAACTCTAGTTTTACAATATCGTGATCCTTGCATATATTAAAATATCACATTTTATATACGAGAAACACCTAAAATATAATTTCACATTTGTGTATAAAAATATTGCACAACTGAAATGTAATGCAAATATTAGACTTCTTATATAATATGTTATATTAAAGTTATGTTGCTGTTATATTGTTAATGTAACTTAACCAGTAAATAACATAATAACATAACAGTTTTATAACATAGTTATATCGCAGTTATAAAGGAAATTAAGTAACCTTAATATTAGTAACGTATAACATCAGTTATATTACATGTTACTCCTGTGTCATATCACAGTTATGTTCTGTGTTTGCTGAGTTGCTATTCTAAATTAATTAGCTCCAAAATAACATCAGATATTCCAGAATTACCCTAGAGCTATTCCTAGGCGTCTAGTGTCCCAGTATGTTCTCAGGCATTTTATGCTATTGGAGTTATTTTCATTTATTTATTTTCATCTTTCTGTACATATTCAAATGGAAAGGATTACTATTATAACCGTAATTTCCATTATCAAAAAGTATATCACTTCTTTTTACTATAAAAGTGAACTCCATAGTACAAGTTGTGCGGTTTTGTGATCATCGTTCTTATATGCAGGGTCATCGAAAAGTATCGGACTCCCCTAATATCTTCAGTTAGAATGCATTTTGGAGAAAATGTTCAATAGCAAAGTTGTATGGTTTCAAGCGGGGAATAAGACGATGACCTTGACTTTGACCTTGACCATGTCCTTCAAGGTCATTTCAAAGTCAACCTTATTTTTTTAAATGGAACCCCCTACATTTTATTGCATATTCTTATAGCTTATCTCGAGAGCTTTCCAAAACGCTAGAATAAAACATTTTTTCATTAAGTACTTTTTGAATTATAAATTTAATTAAAGGTTGAATTAAAGGTTTGAAGTTAACAATTTTTTGACACAAAATGTAAAATTGTTTGCTCAATAGCTCGTACATTGGTGCCTGCGAGAGTGAGAGAATAAAGATGGGCCCCGCGAACGCTTTCGGGCAGATTCCCGCTAACGCCTTTGGACATCACGCATTCGAGCAGCTTCTCGCGATCACTTTCGGGCAGTATTCCGCCGTAGCCTACTAGCATCACCGCTTGAAGCCGTAAAACTTTGCTATTGGACATTTTTCCAAAATGCATTCTTACTGAAAATATTAGGGGGATCCAACACTTTTCGATTAATGTATTTTCTTTAAACCAATTAATTGGTCTCATTATTCCACGCACAAAAGTATTAAGGTCATGATTATTGAAAACTAAATAATATTTTACAATATATTTTACATTTTGTGTCAAAAAATTGTTAACTTCAAACCTTTATAATTCAAAAAGTACTTAATGAAAAAATATTTTATTCTAGCGTTTTGGAAAGCTCTCGAGATAAGCTATAAGAATATGCAATAAAATGTAGAGGGTTCCATTTAAAAAAATAAGATTGACTTTGAAATGATCTTGAAGGACATGGTCAAAGTCAATGTCATCATCTTACTCCCCGCTTGAAACCATACAACTTTGCTATTGGACATTTTCTCCAAAATGCATTCTAACTGAAGATATTAAGGGGGTCCGATATTTTTCGATGACCTTGTATATTAATGCATCATATTTTACGCACGAGAAAGACACGAGAAAACGGAAGCCTGACAGCTGTACCATTTGGTACAGTAACATTGTTTCTCTCTGTAGTCGCCGTGCGCTCGGGATCGCGCCAGAGATGTCGCTTCCGAACGGCATCTCTGAGCGTTATCTAGGAAGAGGAGAGTGTCGTGAGCGTGGAGCATCAGGTAGCTCAGTGGTTTAGAGCAGTCGCCCGGCAAGCGAAAGACCCGGGTTCGAGTCCCGGCCTAGCAAGACCGCGCTCTCGATATTTTTCTCTTTCTGGAACGAAAAAGATACGCAGATCTCGAACGCACGGCGTCCCGCCGCCACCTAGTATGCCCTCCTCCTTCTATTGCCTTCTAGTGTCATAAATAATCCGATCCTTAGATATAAGAATGCTATATAACATAGATGTAATGAAAATAAACGCTTGTTATATAACATATTATATTTTAGTTATATTGGTGTTATACAGGTTTGAGAACGTTACTTTTTAAAAGTAACGCGTTACCGTTACCGTTACTTGCGGTAAAAAGTAACTCGTTACCGTTACTCGTTACTAATTCTAAAAAATAACGCGTTACCGTTATTTAAAAAGTAACAATAAAAAAATCGTTACTTTCCGTTACTTTTGTAAAAAAAAAGTTAAAATCGGCATATAAAACGAATAGTAGAAGAGACAGTACATAAATTATACATATATAAAGACAAAATATAAGATATTTAAGCGGGTAGCACACATTATTGCATAACGACATAAAGCCCATTCTACATTAGTCGCAAGTCGCAAGGTCGCAAAGAAATTGACTAATCATAGTCGATTGTTCTTCTTGCGATCGAAGAATAATCAATTATGATTGGTACAATTTCCTTGCGATCTTGCGATTGCGACTAATGTAGAATGGGCTTTAGGGGCGCCGCACACGAATTGACATAACAGTAACGTGAGACGTACCGTAAAAATGGACCAATTACAATCGAGTATTCACAAAAATGGCGACCTTACGGTTCGACGATACTCAAAGTGATTGGTCAGTTCTTACGGTACGTCTTACGTTACTGTTATGTCAATTCGTGTGCGACACCCCTTAAGTATGGTCTACAATGAGAACTTAAGCCATAAAATTTAAGCTTTAAATCCTAAGCCGTAAGAAGTTGATCAATCACAGTCAATTATAAGAAAAATAATTTTTTACGGCTTAGAGATTAAAGCTTAAATTTTATGGCTTAAATTCTCATTGTAGATCACGCTTTAGAGGCTTTCTACAATAAGCAAAAAATTTTACTTCGCGATAAAATTGACCAATTACAGTGGATTATTCTTCTAATAGTCGACTATGATTGGTCAATTTTATTATGACTTAAGATTTATTGCTTATTGTAGAATGGGCTTTAAGGAAAGCAGCACATTAATTGTTTATCATGTGCAAACTTTCATCACGTGGCAAGCGTTTCCGCGTTCTGTGTACAGAAGCCATCATAGTAAAAAGTAACGATATAAGTAACGATGAATTTCGTTACTCGTTACTAAAGAAAATGTAACGCCGTTACTTTTTCGTTACTGATACAAAAAAGTAACTCCGTTACCAAATCGTTACCAAAAAAAAGTAACGAAATAGTAACGTTGTTACAAGTAACGCGTTACTTCCCAACCCTGGTGTTATATAATTATAACCTGTAAAATTTACAGGTAATATTTACAGTGTAAATAACAGAGAATTATAATAGTTTTAAAACACAGTTAGATTGCAGTTATAAAAGAAAATTATGTAACTTTAACATTAATAACGTATAACATCCATTACATTACGTGTTACTTCTATGTTATATAATAGTTATATTCTGTGCTAGGCCTCAATAGTTATTGGGTCGATATGGATATCTTATACATCTATTAATTATCTACCAGATGTCCATTGTAGATATGGATATTATATGGATATATAAATATTTACTATATATTAATTAGATATTTTGTTCTATATGGAAAGGTTTGATATGAGATTTTCTGTTACTTAGCATGTGCTTAATTTTAATAAAAAATAAATCTGAAAACATTTAAAAGTATTGTTTAATAAAGTATCATGGAAATTGCTAACTTTTACGTTTCAATATTTTCTTTTAATTTTCTGTAATATATCTTACGTCTTTAAAAAAACTTATGGTCACTAAAAAAATAATATTATCTTGAAATAAACAAGATAAATAAGATAAAAGTAAAGTAGTCATATGTTACATTTTTGGTATGCACTCAATATTTATTTAAAGTATTGTGTGAATGTGTTTGAAGAATTAATAAAATATTATTTATAATATTTACTTTAAAAATACTTTGCATTCTTTAAAATTTTTCTCGTTGAATATTCTAAAATCAATTTTTGCCAAAACATTTTCATTATGTAAATGTACGATTACTTAGAGTAATGTGTGTTGCGAGGAAGACGTTTCCTAGATTTAATGATCTTTTTTATTACTACCTTGAAAGTTCCTCGAGCACTTCTGCGTTCGGAAAGTTGGAATGAAATATCGTCATAAAGGTGAGAGGGAAAAACGAAGAAGTTGAAAGGATGGTTCTAATCCATATTTCAGAGATATTTTCAGAGATATTTTCAACCCATTTTCAGAGATATTTTTAAAGTTATACAAACATCGCACATAATATCATAACTTATACATATTAATGACTTACTAATTTAATTTGTAAAGGAAAGTAGCCAAAACCGACATAGGTCTCCTAAAGTGACATACCTCTATATTAAATGTTGTATTTTATCGAAACTAATATAAACGTAATCCATTTTATCAATTAAGCCATAAAAAATGCATTCTTGGTATATTTCTTGTTCCTTTATATGCTAAAATAGTAAATATCGAATTTAAAAAATTCGCAAATTTTACTTCTATGATTTTTATTGTCGAATTACATAGACTAAATAGCGATAATTATCATTTTGTTCAATATTAAGTTCTTCTACATGTATTTGGCTTTTGTAAAAATATTTTTTAAATATTTTTACCTTCATCATTTTTTTATTGTATAACTTGAAAATTTTTATGAGAATGTATCTTAAAGTGACATACCTACAGTATGTGATACTCTGTGACTTGAACATAACTTGATTAATAACCTCCCATCGTGACGTGACATTTGTTTATTGTAAAGTTAAATTTTATTTAGTTTAAACTTACAACATGTAGAATATGTGAAAAAATGAAAAAGATGGAAAAAGATATGTATTTATTTAATTATATTTCCCTGTTTTATAACATTATATTTTGAATAAATGAATATTATTCGACGCATTAATGAACTAGTTATTATCAAATATTATCATATATGTAACATGTTATATAAATTCCAATAGGTATGTCGCTTTTGACACCTATTTTCTTTGAACTCCATTTTCATGCATTTTACAAAAACATTTTTTGTTTTAAATCTAGAAACAATTTCAGTAAAAATGTGATATTATCTGATAGGAGGTACTTCCAACTACATGTATATATATTTACATTTATATTTTGAGCTTTATATTAAAACATACCGTCCAAAAATAAAGTGATACGTCGCTTTTGGTGCCTTTACTCTATTTTAAATAAATTAATTTGGAAACACAATTGTGTATATGTGTAAGATTATATTACAATTGAAACTATAGCACAATTATATTACAATTAGATCGTTTAGAAGTAATACGAAAGTAATTTTAAATGTTAAGTCGAAAGTAAAGGAAAAGAACTCGTATATATAGCAATTATTAATATAAATGTGTAACTTATTACTGCGACCAATTAATTTTAAATCTTCTTATTAAATAAAAAAAAATATGTCAAAGGATCAGAATGTGCAAATTTGTGCAAACTTTAAAATATTAAAGTTTTAAATATTAGATAAGTTTAGTCTCTCTTAAGGTCTAAACAAATTCATATTGCACATTTGCATATTCGCAAAATGCATATGAACAAGTAAGTGGACGAATCGTCAATTTAATAACATAAAAATAATAATATAAAAACATTTTTTTTATTCTACGAATCATCCCATACAGCACAGAAGCTTGCAGCAACATTGCTACAACGTTGCAAGATTACATATTGCAGTACAATGTTGCAGAGACATTGCAGTGACATTAATTTGCAATATTACTTTAACAATATTTCAGCACTATTTCAGAAATATAACGAATATAATATAATATTTTTTACTTGTTTATTAGTTATTTTTGTTACTTACATTTCAAATTCAGTAATATTTGACATCAATAGAATAGTATTTAGAGTAGTTCTTGTTAGTGGCAGCCATTAATGCTAGAATTTGTCTTATTATATATTTCTTAAACTTTTTATATCGTGTTTTCGGAGAAAATATTTCTTTAGATTTAATATTCGTAGTTGTTTAATTTTGTGGTTTTTTTTTTATTTCATTAAAATATTATATTCTTAAACGAAATATTATTTTTTGAAATGATAAAAAAATTTTATTTCAAGGAAATTATGTCATTTGATAAAACAACATTATTGTTTTAAATAGTATTTTATAAAAGTTTCTTTCAAAATTTA
>NW_022639613.1:394151-398690 GCF_010583005.1 Odontomachus brunneus | reverse complement strand
TCACTAATAATTTTTTAGTATTTATTAGTATAATATTCCTGTAAGAGTGTTATCTGGGATTTTACTTTGTATAATAAAACATATTAATAATATTACATATATATTGCATTGCAATGTTGCTGCACAGTTGCGTTGTTATATTGCCGCAAGCGGACATTTTACCATTGTTGCAACGTTGCAGTAGCATTGCAGCAACATTTTGCAACATTGTTGCAATGTCACAATATTGCAAAACAATGATGCTGCAACGTTGCTGTGCTGTATGGGATAACTCATTGATCTTTTTATATATATGCATTACACAACCATCCAAATTTATTTAAATAGATATGGTGTAATACACTTGTAATAATTGTGCTATAGTTCCAATTAATTTATAATATAATCTTACACACACACACACACACACACACACGCGCGCGCGCGCACGCACGCACGCACGCACGCACGCACGCACGCACGCACGCCCGCACGCACGCACGCACGCATGCACGCACGCACACGCACAGCACACGCACACACACACACACACACACACACACACACACACACACACACACCAGTACGTTGTAACTATAAGTAAATTGAATATTATTCCTTTTATTAAGAAACATTTATTTCTTTTGTTTACCCGTCCTTTCCTATTATCACTCAAAGTCCAGTCCCGAGTAAAAAAATTCAGTTCTCTGATTCAAAATCGGATCGCTCGTCGTACGTCGTCGGGCTAGTAAAGTGACCCTTCTGGTCGTTGACTAGGTCTTCGACCTAGTATAAGTACAGGTGAGGCTTTCTCTATGTTGCGTTCTCCTACAGGACGTAACAATATTATTTTAACTTAAAATTTTACATTTCACGTATTTCTGCGAAATATTCTTTTATGTAGTATTTCTTTTACTTTTAATAACTTCCAAAATGTCCTCTCGAAAAGATAGATGCTACAATCCTTTTCGTCGTCCTGGTGAAAAGGGCCACGTTAGTAAGGATTTGCGAAATGTACCTTTAAAACTACGAAAGGAATATTCTGAAAACGCTAAGATATGCAGTGATTGTTGCAAGAAATTGTATGCAATAAGAAACAGCCAAACAAATTCTACAGATTATGGCAATTATAGTAGTAGCGATTCTAATGATGAATCGACTATCGCTATGAATCATGATATTAGTTTTAGAGAAGCAGAACTAGAGGAACTATTGAATGCAATAAAACAATTATTCAATTCTCTTTATAAATATGATACTGACCGTATAAAATTATTGACATTAGCTCTTTTGTCATGGAGTGTACGGAAAATATCTAAGGAGTTTGATTGTTCTAGACATACTGCACAAGTTGCTAAGAATGTGCGTGAAAATGAAGATATTTAGTCATCTCCTTGGTTTTCCACCAAGAGCTGGAAAACGATTATCTCTCAATATTATCCAAAATGTTCAAAATTTTTACGAATCAAATGAAAATAGTCGAATAAAGCTGGACGAAAGGATACTGTTACCATTTTCACAAATAAAAAAAAATTAAAACACAAAAAAGGTCACTTCTTTTTTATCTAAAAGAATTACATAAACACTTCAAGATGAATTATCCTGCCTATCCTATTAGTTTTTCAAAATTTTGCGAGTTATGGCCGCCTCACTGTGTACTTGCAGATACAAGTGGTACACATTGTATTTATGTTTGTACCATTCATCAAAATTGCAAGTTAATGCTTGATGCTATTAATATTTCTAAAATTACGGAGGAAATGGATATTAAATGATTATAAAGATTGCTTGAAAGCTTTGATTTGTGATAATCCAATTGTTTCATGTCATTTAAACGAATATAATTGTCCAGATGCTGACAAGCTTATGTAGACTATTCAATGCGCTCTTGAAAAAATAAACATTATTCAAATTGTCTTTAGTACTTGATAAACTACTGACAGAGCTACTTTAATTACAAACAAACTCCCTAACCAGGACTTTCTTGTAAATTACAACACTTAAAGCCTCATAATTTTATATGCAAAAAACAGTCAGAATAACTTATGGATCAAAAAGATAAACTCTGTGAAGGCGACGTGATAGTACAACTTGATTTCGCAGAAAATTACGCGTTTGTTGTGCAGGATGTAGCTCAAGCCTTCCATTTTAATAATAATCAATGCACTGTCATTACAGTCGTATATTATTATAACTCTAATGAGACATTGCTGCATGGTAGTATGGTAATATTATTGTTTGTTACACGACACAGTTGCTGTACACATCTCAAAAGTTAATCGTAAATGAATTAAGAAAGAAATGTGTAGTTAAAAAAATTATTTATTTTACTGACGGTGCCAAGCAGCATTTCAAAAATCGATTCCAAATATGTAATTTGCTACATCACAACAATGATTTTGGGGTACCAGCTGAGTGGCATTTCCATGTTACTGCGCACGAAAAAGGAGGTTTGAATGGAATAGGTGCATCTTTTAAACGGGAAACAGTACGAGCTAGTCTCCAAGCTCCAGCAACATATCCTATCTTAACTTCTGAAAATTTGTTTGTTTGGGCAAAGAAGAATATGCAGATTCTATATTTTAGTGACAAAGAACATAAAAAAGTAACAATAGCTCTCTGAAACCGATTTCAAAACGCAACAGTCATTCCTAACATACAAAAACAGCATGCATGCATACCAGTAGACGATAAAAACTTACTTGTTAAGAGATTTTCTTCAAGTTCTAAAGGTATAACTCTTTCATTATGAGATAAACATTATTTCTCACGTTATCAATAAAAAAAATTTATTTCGTTTCATGTTTATTTCATAATTCCGATGATAAAACAATAAAGATGAATTAAATTACTTTCTTTTATATTTAAAAAATAAACAAGAAACAAAAAAGAAAACAAAAAAAACAAAAACAAAAAAGCAAAAATAAAAAAACAAAAAAGAAAAAGTAACGTAGGTTTTGGAAAATAATCCATAGACAGTCTTAACTCTGTTTAAATGCAGAAAGTTTTTCATAACAAATCATTAAAAAATGATTTCAACAAATATTATAGTTATACATACGGAATAAGATTGCTGATTAATATTATAGCATAGGAATGTTTTATTAATAAGAAAAAAAGTTTTATTAAAAACAATATTATTTTCATCTTTTAGAAGTAGATACCAATAAAAATTTAATATTTATTTGTAAAAACATATAATGGTTTTTTGACACATATTGGTTTTTTGACTTTACATCGGGACTCAGCGGGCAAAATTACATTGAAAATGACTTTTGTAATTCATGTGTAAGAAACAGCACAGATTTGAAGAAAGAAATAATAAAGAAAAACTTGCCATTTTCTATTTGACCGACAAAATGAAAGCTATTACTTCAAATTTTTTAAAATCGCCAGACGGCATCGAAAACTAGAAGCTTTAAGCTAAATTTTGACATATCGCAAATTACATTTAGTGCAGTACAATTTTGGACAGGGAGGTGGCCGTTCTGACGTGGAATGACCCATATATATACAGGGTGTTCTAAAACCACCTGAATTGCTCTTAATGGTAGATTCCTTACAATATTTTAAGAAGAAAATTCTAATACAAAAATGTCGAGGCTATAATAGCTTTTAAACGGGAAGCGATTACATTTAACGAATGGCAGAGCTGAGATTTCGCGCGATCAGGTACGAAAAAATGACAAATGCAAAAAGTGTTTCTATTAATGGGGCGCTCTTTTTATGATATTATTGTCATATAAATTTGCAATATGTTTTCGCTTTTCTATGTATTGCATGTTAATAGATTTTTCACAAATAAAAGATGTAAAAACTAAAGGCATATCAAAAATAATTCAAGTAAAAATTTGCATATTTCAACTTGAACTGTCAAAATTATCGATTAACATTATCATGAAGGTGTCCACGCCACGCGAGACAAATAAATTGTAATAGAATTAATAGCTGTTTATTGTATTTTAGAACATTTTGGAATGTTCGTAACAAAATACAAATTGCAATGGTTTTAATAAAAATCAATTTAAACAATAATTATAATTCAAATGTATTTAATAAACCTTAATTTAACACACTAAAAAAATTAACACTTTTAACATATTTAATGAATTTTAATAACAACAAAACAGTTTAACAGATTAAATAACAAATTAAAATATTTTTTATAATAAATGTTCAAAATGTCCCCCATCGCATTCAATACACAATCGTGCGGGTCACAATAGACTGCTTGTTGCGTTTCTAATCATATTTGGTGTTGTTGTGGCGATTGCTTCAACAATTTTGTCTCGTAATTCCTCGCGAGTATTAATTGGTTCCTTGTACACATATTCTTTAATATGACCCCATAAAAAATAATCCAGAGGCGTCAGATCGGGTGAGCGTGCTGGGCAACTTATAGGACCACTGCGTTCTAGCCATCTACCCGGAAATTTTTCACTTAAAGATTGGCGTACACATCTCGCATTATGTGGTAGTGCACCATCTTGTTGAAAAACAATAGGTTTATTATATATATATATATATATATATATATATATATATATATATATATATATA
>NW_022639613.1:393608-393854 GCF_010583005.1 Odontomachus brunneus | reverse complement strand
AAAACAATATATATATATATATATATATATATATATATATATATATATATATATATATATAATATACGTTTATAGTTGATACATACAAATATCTATTAGATATCTAAATATTAATAGATACGTAAATAGCTATCTAATAGATATATAAACATCTATCACATCACTTCTATTATACATACAGTATCTGTATACAAGGCGGACATTTTCACCATATATAGATATTTAACAGATCAACTCCGAACATCT
>NW_022639613.1:390300-392089 GCF_010583005.1 Odontomachus brunneus | reverse complement strand
TTGTACATTATTCCATACACATTTTATATATGTATTTTATATGTATTATGGATTTGTGCTTATATACGTATATTATTTAACATTACATTTACATATATTATACATATAGATAACATTTTCAATAGACATAGATGTTCCAGATTTATAGATTTATTATATACGTCTATAAGATATTTTGTTCTATGTGGGCATGCATCCTGTTTTCTTTTAAAATGAGTTGTACTGAACTCTTCGAGATATTTAATCTTCGGCTGATTTTGCGTACACTTGTAGATGAATCTTCTTTGCACATTTCTAAAACTGCTTCTTCATTTTTATTTGTACGGGCGTATCGTTCACGTCTGTCGCCAATATTTTTGCGTTGGGGTATTACAGATCCTGTTTCTCGTGTCCGATTTATCAACCGCAAAATTACATTTTGAGTCGGAGCTCTACGCTTTGGAAATCGTAGTGAGTACTCTTGTGCGGCAAGAGTCGCATTTTGACCACATTCGCCATAAATTATAAGCATATCATAATACTCAACAGGAGTATAATCTATTTTAAACTTTTAGAAAAATATTATAATTTTAAACTTTTAGAAAAATATTATAATTTATTGGTTAAAGAGGAGAATATCAATTATTTATTGTTAACAAGAGAAAGCAAGGAAAAACAGATGAAATAAGTGAACGAGAGGTATCGTATAAATCGCTTTTATGTATAAATATTTTTCATTTTTTTAATTTTTAATTTCAGTTAAGAGAATCCTATATTTCTTTCTTATTAATTAATTATTTTAATAAAAAAATAATATTTCTTGTTAATTTAGGAATTAATATTCATATTCCTCTAAAAGATTGAAATGGATTATACTCCTGTAGAGTATTGTAATATGCTTATTATTAGTGCCGGATGTGAACGGTACGCTCGTATAAATGAAAATGAAGAAGTAGTTTTAGAAATGTGTGAAGAAGATACATCTACTAATATATGTACATAAAATGAGTTAAAAATTAAATATCTCTAAGAACTCAATACAACTCATTTTAAAATAAAACAGAATGTATACATATTTATCACTTCACCAAAGTTCTAAATTTATTACCGTAAGATTATGCACGCAGAATTAATTTTTGCACATGATTATTGGCACAAGTACTGGGTTTTATTAAAACAATTTTATTTACAAACGAATTTTGCTATACGCAGGAAGGTTATTTTAATACACATAGTTCTCACACTTATAGAAATGAAAATCCACACGAATATCGTATCCAAAATTATCAACGCAATTTTAATTTCAATTTTGGACGGTATACAGAATAATTTAACAGTAAGTTTTCTGTTTGTTGCTTGTATTGTAGCTTACGTAAAAAAAAATGATATAATATCTTTAACATATTAAATTACAGATTGGACTGTTTAAAATGCCTGTAAGACTTGATGATACTATTTATAAAAATTTTGTAAATAATAATTTATCAGAATTGTTAAAGAATATTTCATTAAATATTCGACGACGATGCGTTTTTTAATAAAATTCTACTACATAATGCGGGATGTGTGCTACACTTTGAATAAAAAATTTTCGAAAAGATGGTCCTATAAGTTGATCAGTCACTCGATATAACACCTTTGGATTACTATTTATGCGATCATACTAAAAAACATGTATATATAATTAGCCAGTTAATAATAACGAGGAATTGTAAGGTAAAATTGTTAAAATAACACCAAACATAATTATAAACGCAACAAGCAGTCTATTGCGACTCGCACAATTATGTATTGAATGCGATGGTGGACA
>NW_022639613.1:388817-390164 GCF_010583005.1 Odontomachus brunneus | reverse complement strand
ACAATTATGTATTGAATGCGATGGAGGACACTTTGAACATTTATTGTAAAAAAAAATATTTTAGTTTGTTATTTAATCTGTTGAACTGTTTTGTTGTTCTTAAAATTCATTAAATATGTTAAAAGTGTTAATTTTTTAGTGTGTTAAATTAAGGTTTATTAAATACGTTTGAATTATAATTATTGTTTAAATTGATTTTTACTAGAACCATTGCAATTTGTATTTCGTTACGAACATTCAAAAATGTTCTAAAATACAATAAACAGCTATTAATTCTATTACAATTTATTTGTCTCGCACAGCGTAGCGTGGACACCTTCATGATAATGTTAATCGATAATTTTGACAGCTCAAGTTGAAATATGCAAATTTTTACTTAAATTATTTTTGATATGCCTTTAGTTTTTACATCTTTTATTTGTGAAAAAATCTATTAACATGCAATACATAGAAAAGCGAAAACATATTGCAAATTTATATAACAATAATATCATAAAAAGAGCGCCCCATTAATAGAAACACTTTTTGCATTTGTCATTTTTTCGTACCTGATCGCGCGAAATCTCAGCCCTGCTCGTTAAATGTAATCGCTTCCCGTTTAAAAGCTATTATAGCCTCGACATTTTTGTATTAGAATTTTCTTCTTAAAATATTGTAAGTAATCTACCATTAAAAGCAATTCCGGTGGTTTTAGCACACCCTGTATATATATTAGGTGCGCAACTAAGTTCTCGCTGTTTTTTTTATGAAAATGCAACTTTATTGTGAAAAAATGATTACAAATGAATCATTCAAAGTATTGCCCATCGCTAGCTATAACTTTTTCCCATCTTTCTGGCAGAGCTCGAATACCGTTACGGTAAAAACGTTCGTCTTGTGAGGCTATCCACGAATCAAGCCATTTTTTTATGTCTTTATATGAGCGGAACTGCTGATCAGCCAGACCATGTGCCATCGAACGGAACAAGTAATAATCGGACGGCGTAATATGTGGAGAATATGGCGGGTGGGGTAGGACTTCTCATTTGAGCGTTTCCAAGTAGGTTTTAACAGGTTTGCCAACGTGAGGCCGAGCGTTGTCATGCAGTAGAATCACTGTTTCGTGCCTCTGCTCGTATTGTGGCCGTTTTTCGTGCAGTGTTCGGCTCAATCGCATCAATTGAATTCGATACCGTTCCCCAGTGATGGTTTCGTTCGGTGGTTTCAACAGCTCATAATAAATAACACCGACCTGGCCCCACCAAATACACAGCATAACCTTCGCAGCGTGAATATTCGGCCGAGCCGACGACGTAGAAGCATGACCGGGCAGTCCCCATGACTTTCTTTTCTTTGGGTTGCTGTAAT
>NW_022639613.1:388640-388807 GCF_010583005.1 Odontomachus brunneus | reverse complement strand
ACTTCTCATTTGAGCGTTTCCAAGTAGGTTTTAACAGGTTTGCCAACGTGAGGCCGAGCGTTGTCATGCAGTAGAATCACTGTTTCGTGCCTCTGCTCGTATTGTGGCCGTTTTTCGTGCAGTGTTCGGCTCAATCGCATCAATTGAATTCGATACCGTTCCCCAGT
>NW_022639613.1:382967-388512 GCF_010583005.1 Odontomachus brunneus | reverse complement strand
TATATATATATATATATATATATATATATATATATACACATATATGTGTTTGTGTATATAATACTCTCTAAAAAATATCTTATATTATATATATCTTATTATCTTATATCTTATTAATATCTTTTAGTAATTTATCGTAAATAAAAGTTTATTTTTATAAGCTTGTGTTCAATTAGTAATATATAGAAAATTATCATTAATATTAGCTAATAATAACTGATATCTGTTTAAAAGCAGCAATAAGGTGTTCAATCTCTATTTGCAACAATTTTGAAAATTAGCTTATTATGTTAAAATAACTGCAATTTAAAATTCTAGTATGAAGATCAAAATATTGTTTCATCACGATACATTTAGTACAATACAAACACCCTAAAAAAACAAATTTTCTAAAGTAAGCGAGAGAAAATTTTTTGTAGCTTTCTGAACAAATTTAATTTCCGCAACTTATTTTTTTTTATTATATCTTTTGCTGGTCTTGCAATCGCTCGTTGGTTTGTCGAGATTCGCCTGTAATTCTATCGTTTATTACTATTTCACTTCCGATTCAACTCATTTCACATGTTATTTCAACATGTTGTACTTCTTCTGTTTTTTTTAAATGCTTGAATGCTCTTTTTGTTAAAAATTTGTTCACTTTCACTTAAGATATTTAAATAACCAGTTTTTTACTATTTGTACATGCATTATGTCACGTATTCCTGCTTTGACTTCGTCGAGTTCCGCTTGACGAAAATTAAGAATTACTGCTGCTAAAATGTTTGAAGTTATAGTGATATAAAAATTGGGATTTATTCTGTTAAGATATATGGTACAAAATGTATTGAATGAAATATTCTATTGAATGTATCGCGATAAAATAATATTTTCATTTTTATACTACAATTTCAAACTAAACAATTTTTTTACTACAATTTCAAACTTCAACTATTTTAACATAATAAGTTGATTTTCAAGATCGTTGCAAACAATGATTGAATATATCATATCGCTGCTTTTAAACAGATATTAGTTGCTGCTTATATTAATTATAATTTTCTACATGTTTATCGTATGTGCACAATAATGTTTGTAGTATAAATATATGTTATCACAAAAAATAGTTACATATTCTACTAAATGGCACGTAAATAAATTAAACGATTTAAAATTTGGGAATGAAAAAAAACTCGATTACCAATACAAGAAAATACAAAGTATAAACGCAGAGATAAGCTGATTCGAAGCTGAGATGGTAGTAAAATAAAAAATAAGAAGGATAAGATACTACAGATAAAGTACTCAGGAATAAAAATAAGTAAAAATGTATATGTATGTAATAATGTATGTGTGTATGTGTGTGTGTATATATGTGTGTGTGTAAAAATTGTGAAGTAAAATGAAATTCCAGTATATGTAAGCATTAATATTATATGAGAGAAAAGAAAAAACTTATTTAGGAAATTCCGATCGAAAACGCCAAATTATTATTGACGGGGAAAGTGCAGAATGCATTTACGTTAAAAATGTAAAAAAGGGCATTGAGGGCAAATAGTCCTTTGTGACAAAGAGCTTATACGACTCAGTTTTTAGACTGTATCATGTGCCGCAAATAACTTGCACAACGAATCTTTGTGAATAAATATTATTACTGTATTATTATAAATTAAAAGCTGCTGATATTTTTGCAAATTAAAATTTAAATGAACAACTAAAACTTATTATTTATTATTAATTCTCTCTAAATATTTACGTTGACTACATATTCTTATGTTTTATTATGTTACAACAGATTACAAACGTTTAGTATTAATAATGCAAAAATCACACGAATATATAAATAATTAAATTTTTATAGAAAAATTAATTAAATATTTATTAAACAATCTGCAAATGGAAAGTAAAAGTAACTTGGTAATTATGGTACACTATATACAGGGTTAGATATTTTGAGGCGCCTCAAGATACAAACAGTAAAACAAAATAAAAGAAATGTTTCCAACAAAAGTTGTAGGGTTCCAAATGGGACGTATTGTAGTAATATTTGTTTTTGACTTTCGGGTGAAGCATTAAGGTGAAATAAAAGTCAACTTCATATTTTTAATGTGACTAATTCTTTAAACATCTACGTTTATTATCATGACGAATTCAATGACCACATAAAGTCATTAGAGCTTATATGACGAAAAACAGAGTTTAAATCATTAAATAAAGGTAATTTTCAATTTATTTGCATTTATTTCATTAACTACTCAAGAAAATGACCATTATCAACTTCGATACATTTTTGAATATGTTAAATAAAATATTGGTAAACATTTAACAAAATATTCCTATGAATATTGTAACAAACATTTCTAATGCGTTTAGACATTATCCTATTTAGTATTATATTTATTCATCAAGATATAAAAAGTAGACTCGAAATATAAAAACTCACATAAATACCAAAATGAAAATTGTGCGTGAACACACATACATATAATGATAGTAATTACGTATTTATACGTACTGATATTAGTAGATACTATATTTAAAACAAATAATTTTTATATTCCCTCCTTTCTATTTTTTTTCTCCAACTTCTTTATCGCTCTTTAACTTCTTTTCTCCTTTTCTTTCACTCTTTTTCTTTTTCTCTTTTTTATACTATACAACTTACACGTCACCCTGCTACTATTCCCTTTTTTTTGCTTTTGTTTTTATTCATGCGCAATTAAAAATTAATCCATTAAAGCCTATAGCTAAAGCAGTAAGGTTAGCAAAAAAACGATTGCAAATAGAATTGGAGTATGAAAAGTCATATTGAATATAAGAAGCACGTTGCAAAACTCAATTTTGCAATGAATTTTTATAAACCAATTATTAAATAATAAAAGAAATGAACCTTATTTGTTTGTTTATAATAATTTATTTTTGCAACGTGCTTTTTATGTCCAATATAGTTTCTCATGCTCGGATTCTATTTGCAATTGCTGTTTTTTGATAATCTTACTAATCTAATCACAGGCTGGAGCAACTTTCAATACATCGTAATATTTATTTCTTTTTGCATGCATAAGCGGAGGACGCTACGACAAAAAGTAATACATGTTTTTTGTGTAACTTTTTTCGTAAAATTGATTGGCGTAATCAGTTTTGTTCCACAGTCAATATTTAATAATTTGTTTATAATAATTTATTGCAAAGTTAATTTTTACAACATACTTCTTATATCCAATATAGTATAATACTAGTCTAATACTGGTCCAATACTGGTCTAACTATGGGCTTTAATGGGTTAAGATAGTTTAGTAGTACTTTTATCAATATTATTATAGTAATTTCCGTTATAACGAAACAAAACGTATTATTTTAACAATGTTCATATCAATAGTACCCACTGTATTGTAAAAATATTTCTGCTACATTTCTGAGCTATGTAGAAGAAATGAATAGGATATGAAACATATATATGTTATGTATCTAACATGTAACGTTTACTATTTGCACAATGGATATCTGCTAAAAAAATACTGAAATAAAAAAGCGTGTGATTATTTAAATTGTACCTTCTTAAAAAGAATAATACTTCATTTATTTTTAGGCTTCTACTAGAAAAACGAGGTATAACACAGCAGTAAATACTAGTTTGATATCAACTCAATTATCCATCGTTCTTTTTCACACAGGATACTTCCGCCACTATCGATTTTATCATGGTATACTCTTTTCTCTGGTTTCAGAACGTACGGACGTTCGTTACGCTTAACGAACATATTATGAGAAACCTAATTTATCGTATAGCATTACGTAAATTAAAAGCCGTTTATAATCAGGAAAAATTTTTAGTTGATAGATTATTCCATTCATCGCAATAATGTTACTGAATTTGCTTTAAAATAGTTATTGAAATAAATTTCTTTCTCTTTTTTATAAATTTTTATACTTTTTCTTTCATGAATTTTTTGTCTAAACTTAAGATAAGACTGAGAAGTGTTTATTTTATAAATTAAATTAAATAATAAATACAAGACACAAAATAAAATAAAAGTCGTAAAATACTAGTCGTAAAATACTAGTCGTAAAATATTAGTCGTAAAATACTAGTTGTAAAAATACTAGTTGTAAAAAATATTTTGCTTTTTATTCTCCTGGATTTTTTTGCAATATTAAAATGACTGACAAATGCTTATTTGATAAAATGGACTTAATAATTAATAGCACAATATAAAATAAAATACATAAATCGATATAGCGATATGAATAAGTTATATTATGATTTTACACCATGATTGGTAGAACAGTTACATTTCTTGTTTATCTCCTATCTAGAATTTCAGAATAAATAAAACATTTCACAACGTGATATACGTGCGCAAATTCGTAAATTGCCTCACGAATTTGCTTACGTATGTCACGTTATAATAAAATTGCTAGGGTTTTTCCCTAGCAATTTATATACTATGATTTTTATAAAGCATTAAAGGTGGCATGATTTTTCTGCGGAATTCTTCCGAAACTCGTTCTGTCATGTTTATGTTCAAGCTTTTTAAACTTAAATAAGAGAAGACATTCTATTTAAGTCACAGTTGTGTCTACGGACAGTATGGATATAAACTGGACTTAAAGTATACGATCATAAGACATATTGTGCTATCTGAGGATATATTGATTTTTCTTTCCCCCCAACCTGTCTTTATAAACTATGTATTGTATAAATTACACAACCCACACACACACATATTATATAAACTACTTTAAAAAATATTTTTAATTTTTATATATAAATCATGATTCTCTTATATATAAGGATAAAAATAGGAACAACAATAATTGAGTTTCTAAATGTGAATTATAGCAGGCGTTGTAGTTATTTTATATTCACTATGTTGCATAGTTTTTTAAGAAATAAGTACACCTTTGTATACAATCGAGAGACATCTCTCTTCTTGTGTAATTTTTTTTAGTTGCAACATCACTTGGTGCATATTTAGTTTGAACTTGGCTTTTATATCTATTCCTTCTTTCATTTTCTCTCTCTTCCCCTTTCTCTCTCTTCTCTCTTTTCACATACACCATACGCACGCATACGCACGGGCACGCACACACATATGCAAACGCACATACGCACACGCACTCACGTACCCACACACGCATACGTACACGCACACATAAAAATTCATCGTGTAAATAAATGTTCTACTAATAACGCCCTTGTGCCTTAAGCTTAAAAACATATAATAGATATAGAACATAACTAATGTATTTTGAGCCTTACCACATTGTATCTAATACTAACGTCAATGTTCGATGCGACTTAAAAGCTAATAAAAGTTTAAGATAGAAATATGCATTTTACATATACTTCTAAAATATCCGAATTAATTATATAATATTTTATCGTGCACTTAATCTGAAGATGTTATTTTGATCGCTTGTTTTCACGTTTACTGTTCAAAAGTATTACATATATAAAAGTTTAATATAAAAAGTGAGATTTATTTTGATTAAAGATTTATTTAGTACTTAAAATCAATGTAAAGAGTTTAGCTTTAAGGGGATACTGAAGCTGAAAACTTTACCA
>NW_022639613.1:380858-382957 GCF_010583005.1 Odontomachus brunneus | reverse complement strand
CTTAAAATCAATGTAAAGAGTTTAGCTTTAAGGGGATACTGAAGCTGAAAACTTTACCAACAAAACACTGACATTTTTCTGCAAAGTTTACGTCGTATTGGTTACACAGAATTACAAATGTTTTTACGCAATGAAAGTACGTGCTAAAATAAATAGGAGCATTCCTCGATATGTGACGAAAACGAACAAAAAAATTGTAATATAAGATCTCAAGCTATCAGTTAGTGTAATATTTGCCTAATCTAAAAGTTCCGCAGCTTGTATATACCGAAAATGTGGATGCTCTAAACAGAAAAATTTTGAAGAACATTGCTCTACCTTCGCATCTGCATTTAGAAGCTTAAAAATATCGACAAAGTTTGCAGAAAGATTTCTACACATATATGGTTAGGTTTTCCATTGAAGATGATAGAACAAAGCAATACACATTCATGTAAGTTCTGTATATACAAGAAAAACAAAAAAGATAGCGTGATTATGTTAGTGACGATCGTCTCTAGATTATCGACATTGTTCGAGTTCGTCATCGACTCTAGCATCCCCTTAATAAGGATATGAACTTTTTATATAGTCTATGTTTTTGACTTTCAATAATTTTTTTGAAAATATGTTTACTTTACGTTATCTTCATAAAGAAATGCTCATAGAGAAATGCTCTTATATATCGCATTTATTGTATGATATTATATATCATATAATACGTATCTACAAACATATAATCTTATCATAGTTAGTTATTAGTTTATTAGTATATTAGTTTTATTGTTCTTCCGACATACTTTCAAACCCATACAGCAGAAATGTCCCGAATACATCACAAGGATATTATAAAGATATCTCTCTCATACAGATATCTGTAGGATATTTCTACGATATATTCGGGACATTTCTGCTGTGTGGAAATATTAATTAGTTTTGCTGGAATATTTTTTTTATTTTTTAATTGTTGACAAAGGAATTGGATGCATTAAATCAGTTTATCAAACGAATTAATGGAATGCAAAACTTGTTATACTCAGAAACAAAGTCAAACCGACTATCCATTTCTATGTGTTGAAATGTTTTCTATTGTTCTCTAAATAATAATAAAATAATTTCAACTTATATCAAATTTAGCCCTTGAAGTATTTTATTTTTATTAAGTTATATTCGTTATATTATTTATTATTATATAATATTTAATGTGCTATATACACACTTACAATTAAATTGGATTAAGCGACGTACATAATATTGTTTGTAGCATGATACGAGAGATATTATTAAACATTATTTAGACGACATGCAAACAAAAATTAGAGTGAATCATATATTTGACACATTACCTACACAAAAACGAAAACCTCGCACCGTTGTTGGATCGTCAACTTTAAGAAAATAACCATATAGAATAACCTCACTTGGAACAATTACACGATTGAACGGTCAGTAGCGAGGAACGAGCTCACCATCATTGACCGACACGTTTTCTCGCCGTATTCACCACCCCCTTCTATTCTCTTATCATGACGCTCGTTTTCTCACCTTCTCTGCAGCGTGACACGTTCTCGCCTCCTTCCTATATCCCTTCATCGAACCAGAATTCTCGCTCCGTTTACTTTGCGAGACGAACAGGCTGACCTCGACAGTTTACAACATGTGCTCATTAATACATATCTCCACGTTGTCGAGGCATAGCGTGTTTTTACTCAGCACCCGATCGTGCTGGAAAATACTATGGTATTCACGATTAGCACACTCAAAAAAATAATTTTAATAGAAATGGAATTCTCTAAATCTTAGAGGATTTTACTCTTATATATAGCCTCAAGAGGATTGCTTTGAAATCAAGAAATAAATAATTTTAAACACAATTCTTAAAGATAGAAGAATTTCATATTGAATGTACAGTACAAATCTATTTGTTCTTAATCTAAATTTCCTTTTATATATTACTTCAACTCAAAAATATTTCTTCGGATTTAATAAATTTTATCGCATCCACACGAAAGAAAGATCAGAGAACTTTGACCGAGGTGCTTTGTGTGTATCTGTAGATGCCCACACTTTTAATGCCATATGAGATGAAAAACATCAGACTCGGCTGGGATTGAAACCCA
>NW_022639613.1:373369-380848 GCF_010583005.1 Odontomachus brunneus | reverse complement strand
TCCATTTTCACAAAAACACTCACATCAACTTACTCAAACGACTGTTACATAACAACTGCGAGTCCAAAATGGCTGAAACTTCGGTGAGTAACTGTCAACAGATGAACAACGAAATTCACTAGCTTTTATTTACAAGTGCTGCTATCTTCACGTTGAGGTCGGAAACTTTTCAGACCACCCTCGTATACCTAGTAAAAAAATGATCCGTTGATTAACGTCAAAATGATATCAAACTGACATCGGTTTGACGATTTCAACGTCGATTTGATTAAAATGTCGACAGTGAATTGACGGTGGAAGCTCTAAGCGTGGCGCTTGGCTTCAACCAATCATACACGACAGTACGCAGCGAAACAACAATTCTTCACGTCTCTCGTACTGCACGTAAGACGGCTTCAAATTAACATATTCCTCTTGATATAGAGGAACACAATTGGGAATAATATCTCATAAATGCACGATGAGTGGTTCCCTTTAATAAAAGATGAATATACTTTCTGTAAGATATTTCTTTTAGAACATGGGGTTAACATAGGAGAATTCACTTTGTACGTAGAATACTTTTTTTTTTGGGTACATCTATCTCCATTAAGGATGTATTATTCATATCTCAGAAATAATAAATAATTTTTGAAAATTTACAGATTAATACATATTACATCTGTTCGCAAATAATTTAACATTAATTTAGAACTCAGATCAAAAGTTATTTCACTTTGAAATGTAAGTCTAGCAAACACGATGACATCAAATTACGTACTGACGTTAGAGATATCATTAATATATAATTAATATATTATTTGACAATATCCTGCTACTTGAAGTATTTTTATCTGTACTGTTATGGAAATATACGATGATATTAATTTTAGTAAAGGAAAAAATAATTAAAAAATAATGACAGAAATTTCAATTTGTGTATTTATGTACTTTATGTACTTTATGTACTTTAAGTATTCAAAATAATATATGCAAACTTTTATTGTGTAACTCAAAGATGCAAAAGTTTAAAAGTCATAAATAATTTGAAATAAAGTAAATAGACAACAAAAATATAATGCTAAAATAGAAATATATTGTTAGTCAATTTTTATTCAAGATCAATTGTTATTCAAGTCAATTATTATCCCAGATAGGAAAATGTGTTCATTCTGAGCTCATATTTTATTCATGTATCTTTAAGATATGAGGACAAGAATAGATGAGATTGAAATAATCGAATTAGGGGTAACAGAAAATGGAGTTTGGGGTTATTTTTTGGGGTTATGTTTACTTTTTTCAAATTTTTGGCAGTGAGACATTATAGTAGAACTATTCATGAGTATTTTTAAAAAAGTTTTATCAAAATCGATGCAGATTTGTGGGCAGAATTTTGTCTACCAAATGTGCTTTTTGGCATACTGTGCGCCGGCCGCGCGCCGCCTCACATTTTTCGCTCTCCTGAACTCAATTTTGCGAATATCGAAGTTCTTTTTGCGCCAAAATATTTTTAAAGAGTAATGCTAAACGATTATGTAAAAACCCAAAAATTGATTTTTTGAAGATTTCAAATCGTTCTAGTCTCTTTAAGGAGAAGCTAAAGCTGAAAACTTTACCGATAGAACACTGACATTTTCCTGCAAAATTTATATTGTATTGGTTACACAAAATTAGTTACAAATGTTTTTACACATTGAAAGTACATGCAAAATTAGTAGGAGCATTGCTCGATATGCTACAAAAACGAACCAAAAATTTTTAATGTAAAATCTTAAGCTGTCAGGTAGCGTAATATTTGCCTAATCCAAAAGTTCCGCAGCTTATACATACCGAAAGCGTGAATGCACCAAACAGAAAAATTTTAAAGAACATTGCTCTATCTTTCTATCTGCATTTAGAAGCTTAAGAATATCGAAAAAGTTTATAGAAAGATTTCTACATATATATAATTAAGTTTCCCGTTGAATAGAGTAAAACAAAGTAACATACATTCACGTATGTTCTGCATACACAAAAAATACGAAAAGATAGAGTGATTATGTTAGTGACAATCGTCTCTGCATTATCAACATTGTTCAAATTCGTTATCGACTCCAACATCCCCTTAAATCTAGGTACAAGAAATTAACGATTTTATCGTATTGATTTGAGACAATCTGATTTACGTTGGATGGCTTTACGAAATTTGCGCTTCCAGCGCTGGTCGGTAAGAAAGGTGTATTCCGCAAAAAGAATTCTTTTAGATTTATCATAAGTACATCTTGAAAAGTTCATGTATTTGCAAGCTGATATATCAAACAGTTTCTTCGCGTATTTTATAAACGTTGCTACCATTAACTACTTTTTTATACTTATTGCTTTAAGCAATTTTTAACAAAATATTTTTACTGTAGGATTTCATGATGAGCTGATATTTTATGCGATAAACCTTGATATTTTTTGAACTTAATAGATGGAATTGATGCCTTCTCATGTATCAACATCAACTTCTTAGCCATATTTTCAGAAACTAGTGTAAATGAAGGCTTCTTTTCCCTCCAAGGGAGCCAGTAGTTTGCGCTCTTCAGCACAACATCGCATAATATCTTCATCCAATCGTTTAACATAATAATTTCATCATGGAAAAGTCTACTTCCAAGTTAAAAAAAAAATCCATATTTATTTGCCCGTTATTTGGCGGTCCGCAGGATTTGAATGGGAATCAGCTTACAAAAATATTTTGCGATGCTGCACTGAAGAACGCAGGCTCCCTTGGAGGAAAAAAACCCTCACTTACATTAATTGCTGAAAATCATTGTAACTATTCAAATAATATATGTGTATGTACAGAATATTAAATACATATATATGTAGATATCTTATGTCATATCTTCAAAGCGCGTGAACTCACACGTACACACTCACACATGCACATTACCAGTACATACAATTAAACTAATAACTTTTTTATTTCAACTGTCAATAACTGTTTTATTTCATGTTTATAAATTCTCCTAAATAAACAGAAGTATGTAAAACTTTATTATATATAACATTGTACACTTTATATATAGGATATACCAAAAGTCTGGAAACGATCGAATATCTCGAGAACAAAGCAATTTTTAACAAAATATTTTAAACAAATGTTGTAGGATTTAAAAAAAATCGATTTACTGATGTTATCAGTTTGACTTTGGGTAGCATCACCAAGGTCAGGTCAAGGTCACGTTGATTTTTTTTAAACAGAACACTGTATTTTTCATTCTAGAATCTAATAGCTCGTATCAAAAGCTTTTCAAAACAGTATAATGCAGTACATTTTCATCAAACACTTTCCGACTTGTGAGAATTGAATTTTAGAATACCGTCAGCATTAGAATTATCCAAGGTGTATCGCATAAAGGTTGCACGGTCGAATTTACACCTCTTTTTATATTGGTCTGCTGACGTATACACACGTATACACAAAAGAAATGATCCAATCCTTATTTCTTTTGCCACGATGGATATGAAGAACAATGGTTACTTTTCTTATGCATTGTGCATAAAGACATAATAATGTGCAACGCATAAAGAAACGAAGCAATCAGAGTTCTCATTTCTCTTGCCGCGATAAAAATGAGAAACTTTGAATGGTCAGGTTTCTTATGCGTACTGTATTGAGCTTTTATGCAAGAGTGCTTCTAACATAGAAAAGAATAAAAGGACAAAATTTTAACACGCGCAGTACACAATCTTTATGAACATACAGGATGTGAGAATGCTTGCTGCTTGGCAAAATATTACGCGATATTCAAACAGCGTTTCGGTTTTTCCTTAGAACTGCAAATTTATTCCTAGCGTGCAGTGCAATATTTTAACCCGGACGTATCATTTTTGTGACGTAAACGGTTGCGGGGAATCATTTCATACCGCAAATAAAAATCGCTTTTATTAACAAAGTAAATCGTATTATCGACTGCTCTGTGACTTATTATTATCTAGGAACATTGCAGATACAGATTTACTCGCTACTTCTTGAAAAAAATTAGGAAAAATAAAAAATAATATTTAAGAAATGGAATAAGCGCATCAAACGTCTTATTATGACAGTTTCATATAACAATTCTAATAAATAGGAATATTAATTAAAAAACTATTTTATTGCCTATTTTCGATGAAGTATATTTAAAGATACGTATAAAATAATAATTCAAACAGATTAGAAATATATTAAATAACATTCATTTTATAAGAATGTAAAGTAAGGTTAAATCGCGGTCACATGAAAACACTAGTATTAATTCAGGATTGTAAAAAATAATTTATTTAAACATCTATTTATTATATTATATAAACAATATTATATTAAATAAATAATATATATATGAAATATTTTTAAACAAAAAAATTATATTTTTTAACAAAAAACTAAAAAATATAATTTAACTTATTCATTTTACTTATAATAAATGTTAACATAAACTATATATGATATATAAACTATAGAATGTTAAACTGATAAACATGTTATTATATATTAATAATATTTAATAGTTGCATGTCTGCCTATTTTTTCACTCTTATCAGTACTTTATATTATAGTAAATTAATCGCTAGAATCTTGATCTAGACACGATAGAAAAATATATTGCATATGTTTGTCACACATTGACCGATAACATAAAGAACAACTGAAATTTGTCTTTTTATCTTCGTTTCTAGGACATGTGGTACAGACATATGGCGAGCTCTTTGTTTAGGTAATATATTTATTGGCTTATTTAATGTTTCTAAACAAATTTTTTGCTATAGCTTGAATATCTCTTGGCAACTTTTTCATATTAACACGTTTATTTAACATTGTTCTCGTCAACGATAATCCGAGTTCTTGTATGAATTGAAACGTCGCGATATACTTGAATCAATGTTATTGCTTAAAAAAAATTACATTAGCGTTCAGAGCAGCTATGTAAATCATGTGAAAAAAGATACGGAGCGGTCATCTTTTAGTTTTCCTTGCTACTGTGTATCTTCCTACCATTTAATCTACTTTATCTACACTTCCTTTAGTCACATTATATAATGTTATTATGTCAGGTTTCTTTTTTTCACCTGTACTAGGATTAATGTCATCTCCATAGTGCATCGTAGAAAGAGCGAGCACATTTTTATTCTTTTTGGAAACATATGAAATAAGAGTCATATTTTCACGAAAAACAAAAATACCACTATACAGGGTGTCCCACGTAAAACGGACCAAGAAAAGAAAAATATAAGTAGAACACATAAAAGTGGACAAAAATTATATAAGTTATTTTTCAAACAACCACGTAAAATTTCGAGATATTAATTAAAATAGTTGGACAAATTAGAACGCGCGATGCGATAGGCGGGACATACGGCTCGCAGCGGTCGGCGAAGAAAATGGAAGAACGCACACGTACACGGACGCACACACGGAGCTACTCATTTCAGTATGCCAAACGGCTCACCTCTCTGACCTATAAGATAGGCCCGCGAGCAATCATCCATTTTCTTCGCCGGCCGCGGCGAGCCATATGTCCCGCCTGCCGTGTCGCCGCGCTCTGATATGCTCAACTATTTTAATTAATATCTCGAAATTTTACATGGTTGTTTGAAAAATGGCCTATATAATTTTTGTTCACTTTTATGTGTTCTACTAATATTTTTCTTTTGGTCCGTCTTACGCGGGACACCCTGTATAATTCTCTCTTTGTGGACTTACGGAATTGTATTTCTCACTTGTTTGATTTTAATGTACCAAAAATTGTAATTTTTTTTCTAATAATGTTTCAGCGAATAGGATACTTTTGAACCAATTATCCATTGTTATATTTCTTCGTGATCTTTCGATTTGAGATACTAACCGGTTAACAACATCATATTCGTTATTTGATATTTTATAAGAGTCATCCGGTTGTTTCCCGGCATAAATCTCCATATTAGATGTGTACCATGTTCGCGCATCACAAAGAGCGAATATCTTTATACCATATTTTGCTGGCTTATTAGGTATGTACATCCTAAACTTACATTTTCCCCGGAAACTTAGAAGTTGCTCGTCTGTGGTTATATATTCTCCAGGATTATAATTATTTTGATAATTTGCAACAAATATTGCAAGGATTTCTCTAATTGGTGTTAAATTGTCTAATTCTTGTCATTTTACTCTATCTTGAATATTATCGAATCGCATACCAATACAACGAAATAAAAAATTGAATCGTTGTAGTGACATAGTGGTACTGAATACAAGTGTACCTAATTTAATTCGATCCCATAAATCTTCTAAATTAAGATTTCGAGATTTAGTAACTCCAGTTAGCAGTAATAAATTTAATACAGCTTTAATTTCTTCTAAGTTCGTCTCATTTGCATCTCTAGATTTTGAAAAGTTTTCTTGAATAGATTTTATATAAATATCTGTGCAATGAACAATGCAATTCAAAATAGTGTCCGTCATAAATAATGCAAACAAATCTGCTGCAGATTTAGTATTTCTTACTTTTTTATACAGCCGGACAAATAAGATATTATATTTATTAATCTCGTATGTACATTTCGAGGAGGAATTTCTTTCCTCCATTTCGTACCATCTTTACCCCAAAAATATTTTCTTGAACAACTTTCTTCTTTCTCATGACTAGTATCTTCAAATTCCTATTCTGAAGAAGTGTGGTGATTGGATTCTTCTATCTCATCTAACTCATTTGTTTCTTCTATATCGCTTGTTTCCGAATTTTCGATGTCTTCTTATTTTTTTAGTATATTTTCTTCTTGCTATTATAATCATTCCTTCATATATTAATTCATATTAATTCAAGATAATAATAAATTTGAATAAAGTTTTATGTATACTCCCATATCATAGATATTATATAATAGACTGAGCATTGTTATTGGAGTATTGAAGATCGAAGAACAAATATATGCTGACCGTAGACATAACACATCTAAACCAAGCGTTTGACTTTATTTGAGGAGTGGGGATAGAGGTGCACGTAGAAAATAATGCATTCTGTTTCATATCCCTTGCATTATCTCTTATTCGTTTGTACACATGCATGAACTAGAAAGAATTTTCCCTCGTGCACGCATGTGTACAAATTAATAAAAGAGAATGAAGGGGTACGAAACAGGTGCATCCTTTTTTTATGCGGATCTCTATCCCCACTCTTCAATCCTCGATTTAAATATACTGTTTATGGGTGCGTTTGGGGAGCACGCTACCAACGCTACTGCGTTCTTCTATCTTTATTGCTCCTAAGATGTACAAGGATAGAATGACACGACAGCGCTGAATAGCGCTAATAGCGAGCTCCCCGAACGCACCCTACGATGATGACAATAATAGTTTCTCTATCATACAAAAGGGGACAATGTAGGGGAAACAGAACAGTAAGAATGCATATAATAAAGGAAACAGAAAAATAATGTATAATTTATTATACAGGGTGAATATTATATACCGGAACACCTGAATATCTCGAAAACAAAGCGTTGTATAAAAAAATG
>NW_022639613.1:370616-373359 GCF_010583005.1 Odontomachus brunneus | reverse complement strand
TTTTGGAAAGCTCTCGAGATAAGCTACAAGAATATACAATAAAAAATGGGGGTATCCATTTAAAAACATCATTGTGACCTTGACCTGATCTTTATGACGCAACTCAAGGTCAAACTGCTAATATCATAAAATAGATCTTTTTAAACCCTACAACTTTTGTATTTAACATTTTTTTATACAACGCTTTGTTTTTGAGATATTCAGGTGTTCCGGTATATAATATTCACCCTGTATAAGAAGGCATTATAAATAGACCTACACTGTTAAATCCGTAGTGTCAAATTATACTCAATTTAAATTATTTTTAACCATTCCTATAAGTCGCCACTGCTCCTACTAAATATGTCGTTAATTTAACTAATATAATGGAGTTAAATAACTTAACTTAAGAAATATATTAATTTTACTAAAATTTAGTTTATTTTTTATTGTGCATACGTTAATGTAACCTTTGTTTTAGTAAAAAATGACTTAATATTGTTTTAAATGGGTTGATTAGATGTGGTTGTTTTTTTAAACACATGTTTTGTGTTAAAATAGTAAATTTTGACACACATAATAGTTAAAAATAACTAAATATTATTTAACTCAAGAAATTGGTTTAAATTTGACCCTCCAATATTTAACAGTGTATATGTACGCTCGTTGTTGTTAATTTATAATATTTATATCATATTTTTTTGAAATTATTTGTCACTTCTTCTCTTTCCTTTTCTCCACCAACTATACAATTAGGCAAAGAAAGCACGACTTTATTGTCCTCTGTTTCTGATGTCGACTATACTTCTAATGAGTGCTCAGTCTATTATATATATCTATAATTCACACACTTTGTGAACAGCAAGTAACAGTTATATTACATTTATGTTATAATCTCTTACAATGTATATAATCTCAACAATGTATATAAATACTATGTACCCAAAACAGCTCTTGCTTTGGGAGATAACATATACGAAGGTGGATCAATAAATATCCATAAGTATCAATAAGTGTTAGGAATTAAGGTGCAAGTTTTTCACCAAAATTTTTTTATTTTTCAACATAATCTCCTTTGAGGACGGTACACTTTTCCCAACGTCCATTTGAGATATATGCCTGCGTTAATATATATGTGTGTAGTGTATATGTGTATGTGAAACAGATTCGCAGTTATATCTTCAGTTTTGTTTCGCATTTCGGCCTGTACAAACATATCTAAAATGTCTCGCAAAGGAAATAAAATCGACAGTTCTCGTCAAGTTCAATCAAGACCGCGAAAAAGAACATTTTCGTATAATCGTATAGTTTACCTTGGTGTAAAGAAGCTCGTATGGCCCATAGACTAAAAAAACGACACAGGAAGAACTTTTCCAGGAAGAGGAAGGGATATTATACGATCCTAAAATAGAAAAATAAACAGTTACATTGATTTTGTAGCTGTAAGTATCGTGAATTCTCATTAAAAACTTTAAACGCGTTTTTCTCAAAACCACGTTTTCACAATTGGCGTGCAGGATAATTAAAAAACTAACAGACCGATTGACTTCATTTAAAATACATTCGATTCGTAATAAATTTCTTCAGGGACTGAACCTATTATTTGAGTGCTATTATTTGTTTATAATATTTTTATGGACAATATATAGTTCCGTTTTTCCTCCGAAAAAGCGTTTTGTTTTTCTAACCGCTAGAACTTTTTGCAAAGTTACATATTTTTAATTAAATTTAAGTTCAGTAACTGCATACACTATTTAACTTTAAGAAAAACTTTCGTTTATTACTTTCAGATAACTGTGGCAGGTGCTATGCTGCACGCCGAGAACACATGCATCGCTGACAGCACTTAAGGGGATGCTGAATACCGACATTATCTATTTTTCACTATTCTTCCAGACGGCTGCATAGAATTGAAAATGCTTTTACAGAGTAAATATAGATATGCTAATGTATGCAAAACAACCCAGTATAGCATAAAAAACAAACAAAAATTTTATATTTATTTTTTATACGCCATATTTCCGTTTCATATAAAAAATACTGAATGAGTGTGTAGAAAATGAAAGTCATTTTGTACGCAGGGGACATTAGTGAACATTACGAGGCCATCAGATAATGACTTGAAGGGCTAGATAAAAAAAATAGTGAAAAATACAATTTGCTTGCACGCATGCGGACGTGTATTTGGGACTCCTCATCATTACGGTAAGGAGGAGCGGTATTGTAGTTCCAACGTTTCTCCAGAGAGAGCGCTGATTTTCATCACGCACGAAGCGCATATGGAGGATTCACACTGCGTCCGATGTCCGACGTACGACATCCGATATCCAATAGGAGAACAGCTTTCTAATAGAGAATTCAATTCTCCATTAGAAAACTGTTCTCTTATTGGATATCGGACGTTGTACATCGGACATCGGACGTGATGTGAATCCTCCAATATCCTTTTTAGCATACTGATGAGAATCTTTCCAGGAGCTCGATTCCAGACGATATGCGAGCGAAATACGCATGCGGAAATCTATAGTATATGTAACGTGAATTATAGATCTTCGCATGCGCATCTCAGTCGCACGCCGTCAGGAATCGGGTCCCAGATACACGTCCGCACGCGTTCAATCAAATCGTATTTTTCACTATTTTTTGTATATAGCCCTTCAAGTCGTAATCTGATGGCCTCGTAATATTCACTAATGTCTCCTGCGTGCAAAATAACTTTAATTTTCTACATACGCACTCACAATTTTTTATATGAAGCGAAAAT
>NW_022639613.1:367520-368809 GCF_010583005.1 Odontomachus brunneus | reverse complement strand
TGCATCATATTTTCGCTTCATATAAAAAATTGTGAGTGCGTATGTAGAAAATTGAAGTTATTTTGCACGCAGGAGACATTAGTGAATATTACGAGGCCATCAGATTACGAGTTGAAGAGCTACATACAAAAAATAGCGAAAAATACGATTTGGTTGCACGCGTGCGGACGTGTATCTGGGACCCGATTCCTGACGCTGTGCGAGTGAGATGCAATGCGAAGAGCCTCATAAGGCTGAGTTCCCACTTAGCGCGTCACGCGTTGCGTCGTCCATCGCGGACCAATAAAATCGTCCTATTTTATTGCCTAACTTTACGACGAATAAAATGGGACGATTTCATTGGTTCGCCAAGGACGACGCGACGCGTGACGCGCTAAATGGGAACGCACTCTAATTATATATAATTATGTATGGACAAATTTTATATACGATTATGCATGAAAAATGTTTCATTCGATTAGGATTTGATATACTACAACAATATTACTGTAATATTATAGTGCAATATTACAAAGTAATATTTCGATAATATTATTGTAATATTACATTATAACATGTTATATTCGTTGTAATATTACAATATTACTACGATACTTCTGTGATATAATATACATGAGATATTCTCCTCATTGTTATAATTATAATATGTACTATAAGTTATAAGACAGTGAAAAAAAGTTCAGATATAAGCCAGAAATTTATTTTGTCAAGATCTGACCAGACATAATCAGATATAACGTTATATATGATTAAGATCTGTCCATATATAATAATATATAATCATATATAAAATTATATATGGTATAATATATAATATATACAAATATAATTTTATATCACAATCTGGAATCATATTTGAATTATATCTTATTATATCTGATCAGATCTTGACAAAATCCATTTCTGGCTTTTATCTGAACTATTTTTTCCCGGCATTACATTCCACCAACTGCAATCTGTGCAATTACCCAATGAAAAATTTTTCTTATATAATTATATAAAATTATATACAATTATATATAATTATATATAATTATATATTATTATGTATCAAATTTGTCCATTCATGTTCATACATTCTATTTATATATGTAATTATACATAATTATGTATAATTATATATATAAATTCATGTATAGTTTTACATAATTACGCATAGATTTTTATGTAATTATACATATTGTTATACATAATTGTGTATAATTATATATAATTTTATATGATTATATATAATTATACATAATTATGTATGGACAAATTTCATACATAATTTTGCATGAAAAATTTTT
>NW_022639613.1:366708-367057 GCF_010583005.1 Odontomachus brunneus | reverse complement strand
TAGTTTTACATAATTACGCATAGATTTTTATGTAATTATACATATTGTTATACATAATTGTATATAATTATATATAATTTTATATGATTATATATTGTAACGAAGCGTTCCCACCTCGTTCTTAGCTTTTAAGTAAACTCATCCTAGTCATATCCTATTCAATTATTATAGCCTGCTTCCTTTCTTGTTCTCGACCGTTGTCGGAAGTTAAAATATATTTATGTTACGTTCTCCTGTACTTAATTTCACTGCCCGACACCCGTTAGACGACTAGCACGCCGGGAGCCCGATAGTCCTCCCGGCCGCCGCTACGCGGCGCGAACGCGAGGTTGAGGCAGCAACTCGCAGT
>NW_022639613.1:365215-365594 GCF_010583005.1 Odontomachus brunneus | reverse complement strand
CCCATAGCTACGAGACATAGCGAGTCTATGTCTCGTAGCTATGGGTGGAGGGATGCAGCGAGACACGATTCGCGAGTGTCACGGTCGCACGTCGGCCGAAGGCATCTTTCTTTCCGCTGCCGCTCTCTGTACGCTGATTTGTTGAGACAAAATAATTAATTTCTCAAAAACTATTGCGAATATCGTAAAACGGCACAGGACTTTCTTGCTCACCTCAATCCGTTCTACGTTCTCACCAAAGGTCATCATGGGACTTCGGGACACCCTGTATATATGTATGTATATATATATATATATTTTTTTTTTTAAATATATAAGTATTACATAATGCAGTCTCTCTCTCTCTCTCCCTCTCTCTCTCTCTCCCTCTCTCTCCCTC
>NW_022639613.1:364273-364730 GCF_010583005.1 Odontomachus brunneus | reverse complement strand
ATAATATTATTTTATCGTTTTAATTACTATGTATGTATATTCCTTTCATTATTATATTACCCACATAGCACCAACATATTTCAGAAAGCTTTCAAAAAGCTTTCAATGAAATATAAAACATTTCAAAGAAATATTTCACAAATATTTTATATATCTGTAAGATATATAAAATATCCGCTATGATGTACTATCTGAAAAGTATCTTAAACATTACTGAAATGTTTAAAAAATATATGGGAAATATTTCAGGTATTTTTTTTAATATACAGAAACTATTCGTATTTTAATATTTAGAAACTTCGTAAATGTCACAGCGTTTGCTGATTTTACTTGAAAATTTTAGACTGATATTCCAATATTACATCACATTTAAAAATTCTCACTGGCACTGATGGGAGTCGAACTTGGAACCCTGAGGCACCTCTGTATTATAAGTCTGTTGCTTTAGACACTACAC
>NW_022639613.1:364102-364263 GCF_010583005.1 Odontomachus brunneus | reverse complement strand
CAATCGATGATAAGAATTTTCTAGTGAATTACTAGGTCGAACCAATCATTACAATTTATGTCCAATCGTACCGTGGTCAATCGAAATCCACTCGTCAAATGTGAAATATGTTCTGCAGACTACTCAGACAGTACAAATGCCAAAAATCGAGTCATAAGACG
>NW_022639613.1:363731-364092 GCF_010583005.1 Odontomachus brunneus | reverse complement strand
GACTACTCAGACAATACAAATGCCAAAAATCGAGTCATAAGACGTCTTTAAGACATCTTTAAGATATCTTATAAATTTGTCTTAAAGATTTTTTAAAGACGTCTTATAACCCGATTTTCAACATTGTGCTGTCTGTGTATTGTCATATATTATATCATAATTAATAATATATAAAATATTTTAGACTTTCTGTTTCAAAATATTTCTGTTTCTAAATATTTCTGTTTTGTATATTTTATTAGATTTATTATATATTTTTATTAAATTTTATATAAAAATTTTAGTACATGTCTCAAAGAAATGTTTTATAAGAAAGAAATGAAAGGCAACAATGCTAGAGCACATAGTTACCGGCCTGCGG
>NW_022639613.1:363142-363517 GCF_010583005.1 Odontomachus brunneus | reverse complement strand
CGTTCCAAAATGGAGGTAAAAAAAGAGAAAATTCGATACATTCTTCAGTATCACTACGACCAAGGTGAAAAGGCGGAGCAGGCCAAAAAAATTTGTGCTGTTTATGGACCCAATACAGTATCGAATGTAACAACAAAGCGGTGGTTCCAACGATTCCGTTTTGGTAATATGGACGTCGAAGATGAGGCACGCTCTGGTAGGCTAATCGTCGAAAATGTCGATAAAATCATGGAAATCGTCGAGTCGGACCGGCATGTGAGCACTTATTCCATTGCCCAGGAACTGAAGATTAGCCAGAAAACCGTTTGGAACCATTTGCATAAGGCTGGTCTCAAGAAGAAGCTCGATGTATGGGTGCCACACGAATTGACGCAA
>NW_022639613.1:356102-360934 GCF_010583005.1 Odontomachus brunneus | reverse complement strand
TTTTTTAGAATTTCTTTTTGGCTATTCTATACACATATTCTATATGTACGAAGAAACGTTAATTTCTTGTAAAAGTTACGAAATTATTCGTTATTGTTATCTAAAAAATGTAACTGCGTCAATGCGCTACTATTACTACAGTTTTTAATTAAAATTTCGGTCGAAAGTCGGCTAAAATATATCACCTATATTGTTCTGTTTATATTTGCTGAACTCTATTTTACGTATCTTCAGATCTCGAGTTTTATACTCGGTCTATTCTTATCATATCAATGAAAAGTATTAGGCATGCATATATGTGGCTCTCGTTTGGTTACATTATCCTTTCTCTACGGCTCATGCAGAGATCAGTGTTAGGATCTATGTAACGACGATCGTCACACAGATCGACAAAGCGTCTCTGCGTAAGCGGAGAGAGAACAACGCTGCATCTTAGATCTGGCAACTCTGCGCTGCGTGCGTGGAGTCGAAATTGTATTATTGATGGGGCCGCATCGAACATACACTGCTATCTAGCGTCTGTCCTAAACCGACGCGTACTACATTACCGACGCTTTCGAAGTTCGCGATCGCGTTCAGCATCCCCTTAAGGAGATGCTGAATACCGACAATTCTCTAGCTTTCGAAGTTCAAACTTTTCTCCTAAACGACTGCATATAGCTGTAAATACTTTTACAATGTAAAAGTACAGATGTTAATGAATGGCGATGCACTCATTATAATATGAAAAACAAAAAAAAATTTATATTTATCTGACACCATACCATATTTTTGCTTCGTATGAAAAATTCTTCGTATGCAGATAAAAAATGAAAGTGCATCACCATGCAGGAAATATTACAGAATATTATGAGGCTTTCAGAAAACGATTTCAAGATCTATGTTAAACAAAAAGTTTGAACTACGAATTAGTTGCATATATGCTAGCGTATAAATAATCATATGATAAGTAGAATGGTATGGCAGTTCCATTATTTTCCGATAGTGGCGCTCGTATCACTGCATCATTCTGTCCTTCTTTCTCTCTTGGTGAAAAAAGATAGAATAATTGTTGCAGTGATGAAATCATCAAACATAACATAGCTATAACAAAAAAAGCGTCCGTTTTGCAAGCACAGACTTCGTCGTTCAAACTTTTTGTTTAACATAGACCTTGAAATCGTTTTCTGAAAGCCTCATAATATTCTGTAATGTTTCCTGTACGGCGATGCACTTTCATTTTTTATCTGCGTACGAAGAATCTTTCATACGAAGCAAAAATATGGAATGGTGTCAGATAAATATAAAATTTTTTTTTGTTTTTCATATTATGTGTGCATAGCCATTCATTAACATCTATACTTTTACATTGTAACGTAATGAATTACATAGAATAATGAAAGCAAAAGTGGTTATTTAAACCTAAATTGCTTTCAATTGAATTGGTAGACATGTATTTCAATGTCAAAACATAAAATACTATTTAATACCGCAAGTATCTTTGGCATTGTCATATGTATGTTTGTAATATATGCACATCTTTGTAACACAAACTGACTTGAAATATTTATAAAGATAAAACGAATCATCATTCAGTAAACGTATTTTCAGAAAGATTTGCTCTGACAGATACACAACTGTTTTTAAAAGTATTAGAGCTACATATTCTGATATGTGAAATATTGAAGCCCATACAGCACGTAATATCGCAGAAATATCACAGCAATATTATATTTTCATTGCAATATTACCAGGGAATATAACAGAAATAATGCTGGAATATTAGTAAGATATCATAGTAATATTAAAATGTCCGCGGCAAATGCATCACAGTAATATTATATAATGGTGAAAATCACAATGATATTACTGTGAGAAAATCATAATATTTAAAAAACTATACTTATATATTCCTAGTTTTCTCATGTTTCATAAACTACTACGTATCGAAGGTTGTCATCAATCCTTATAGCAATATCATACTAAGAATTATTGATAATTACTTATTATCCAGTATTTTTAATACTGAAAATAAGTAATTATCAATGATTCTTAGTATGATATTTCTATAAGGGAAATACACTCCAAACTTTCGTGAAATCCTCCAGCGATAATTTCGACCCCAAGCAGTATATACGAATGGACACACATCCATGTCCTGACCGCATTAAACTGTTGCTTAACCTGACGATCAAGCGCGCACGCGGCGACTCTGATGACTCCAACGATGTTCTTACAATTCATGCTTATATAATGTATCCTTATAGTGCTCACAGTACATTATAATATACTTAGCAAACATCAAATAATAGTTATATAATTTTTACTTAGTGTTTGTTGGATAATTTGCTGATAGATATTGAAACAATGCAACAACATTCGATATGCGATAAATATTGATGTAATCTCTTATAGAAATGTAATTCTGGTAAGTAATAATTTGGCCAGTGACAATTACTGTCGTTCAATAATTTTATTACTCGTACGAGTAATAAAATTATTGAACGACAGTAATTATCACTGGCCAAATTATTATTTATCAGTATTACATTTCTATAAGAGATGTAGTGAACCAGTGATAATTACTTTTAGATTTTTAACAAAATGTTATAATAATTAATCCAACAAAAAAAAATTAAAAAATTCAAGAAAATCCAAATCCAACAAATCGAAATATTAAATTTTAAAAGAAACTTTTAAAAAATACTATTTCTGTAAGGGAATGTGACTTCAAATGACGCCGTAATAACGTTTTAATGATGTCTATAATGTCAAAGAAATTGATATGTCAATTGATGTCACCATTCTATTTATAATATGATATATTGCTATAATTTAACTATAATATTGCAAATATATAAGTGTAATATTTCAATGATATAAATGTGTAATATTTCAATGATATAAGTATATAATACTGCAGTAATATTTCTGTAATATTTCAATAACATATGTAAAGGTGCAATATTTCAGTAATACTTCTATAATATTTCACTGTGATATGTAATATTACCACTATATTGCAATATCACTGCAATATTTCTGCAATAATACGTCCTGTGTGGGAGCAAACTATCTCATACAATTACATATAATGTCACAGAGGTTCACTCATAGACGCAATTATTGATATCACAATCAGTATTACGTGTTCTGACACATGAGATATTATTTTGATTAACGAACTATCTCATGTAATATGATATAATAAAATATTTCTTGTAATAATATATAGTCTTAGAGATTCACTATTACATAATTTTTTCTATAACAAACAAAAACAAACTTTTCCACATGTACTTTACTTTTCCTATAACAAACTGTGTTATGTTTTCTCATATGTAAGATCTCACATAGCACGTAATATTACAGTAATATCATAGTAATATTACAGTTCCATTGCAATATTACAATGAAATGTAGCAGAAATATTGGGAGTACAAATTAGTTCGATCCGTTTTCAAAAGATGGTTCTGGCTGTTATGAATATTTCATAGCGACAGCTGATTTCGGTGGTTTCAGAGAGGTTAGACATCTACCAATAATATTCAGTTTATATCGCTTTGAGTTTCATACAAAACCCCTGTTTTTTACTGTGTTGAATATGTCAAATTTTGTGTTAACTAAGCAGCATTTGCGGAAGGTTTTATTTTTCTGCTTTAATTGGAAGAAAAGTGCAGCTGAAGCGCATCGAATGCTTGTAGAAGTTTATGGTGACAATGCTCCAACTGATAAATCACGTAGGGAATGGTTTCGACGTTTCAAGAATGGTGATTTCAGCGTTGAAGACAAGCCTCGCTCTGGACAGCCAAAAAAATTCGAAGACAAAGAATTGGAGACATTACTCGATGAAGATCCGAGTCAAACACAAGAGGAGCATGCAGAATCATTGGGAGTTACGCAACAAGCAGTTTCCGTACGATTAAAATCCATGGGAATAATTCACAAGCAAGGCAATTGGATGCCTTATGAACTGAAATTGAGAGACGTTGAAAGGCGATTTTTCACTTGCGAGCAGCTGATTCAAAGGCAACAAAGAAAGGGTTTTTTTACATCGGATTGGGACTGGGGATGAGAAATGGGTATTCTACGATAACCCCAAGAAGAAAAAATACTACGTTATACCCGGTCAATCGTTGCTATCGACCACAACATCAACACCAAAGCCGAATATTCATGGTTCAAAGGTCATGCTGTGTATCCGGTGGGACCAAAAGGGTGTTGTATACTATGAGCTGCTACAACCTGGCGATTCCATTACGGGCCATTGGTATAGGCTACAATTGATTCGTTTGAGCCGTGCATTACGAGAAAAACGGCCGGAATACGAGCAAAGACATGACAAAGTTATTCTTCTGCATGATAACGCTCGGCCTCATGTCGCAAAAGTCGTAAAAATTATTTAGAAACGCTCAAGTGGGGTATTTTACCGCACCGCCGTATTCGCAAGACATTGCTCCTTCTGATTACTGGTTGTTCCGACAACCACGATGCAGCACGATTTGGCAGGTCACCGGTTCACTTCTTTCGCAGAAATCGAAAATTGGCACCTAACTTGGATCGCCTCAAAAGACATTTTTTCGAGATGGAATTCGAAAATTGCCTGAGAGGTGGGAAAAAGTAGTAGCCAGCGATGGACAATACTTTGATTAATCTGTTCATTCATTTTGTTCTTAAATAAATGCATTTTTGACCACAAAAAAACGGACCGAACTATTTTGTATTCCCAATATATACAATGTGTCCCATAAGTTCGGCAACGGCAAGAAAACTCGGCGGGGGAGCATTTTAGAGAAAAATGTTTTGAATAAAAGTTGTAAGGCTTAAAAAGTTGCATTTAATGACAGTAGTTA
>NW_022639613.1:353246-356092 GCF_010583005.1 Odontomachus brunneus | reverse complement strand
GGGAACTGGTGATGCTGATGCGCCGTAATGATATCTCTCTCTTGATAGATAATATTTACAATATATTCTTATATCGTTCAAAAAATGTTATGACATATTTGTTGGTAAATGTTTGACACGACAATCACAATATGATTAATATTGATACAATGTTGTATTAGTAATCAAATTTTAACCTACAACTCGCAAAAGAGAGAATATTCCTTCTTTCTCTCTCACAATACTTTGACAGAGTAAGGTTATGATTAGACTCTTTGTAAGAACTTTAGTTTTACAATATCGTGATAGCGATCCTTGCATATATTAAAATATCACATTTTATATACGAGAAACACCTAAAATATAATTTTACATTTGTGTATAAAAATATTGCACAACTGAAATTTAATGCAAACATTAGACTTCTTATATAATATGTTATATTAAAGTTATATTGTTGATGTAACTTAACCAATAAATAACATAATAACATAACAGTTTTATAATATAGTTATATCGAAGTTATAAAGGAAATTAAGTCACCTCAATATTAATAATGTATAACAGCAGTTATATTACATGTTACTCCTGTGTTATATGACAGTTATGTTCTGTGTTTGCTGGGATAACTCTAAATATGCTTAATAAAAAAATACTTTATTATAGGTTTTTGGAAAGCCCTTGAAATAAGCTACAAGAATATATAAGAATAATAAAAAGTGGGGGGTCCAATTTAAAGAATTCAATTTGACCTTCGTATGACCTTCGTCCTCCACCCAAGTCAAATTTTTAGCCAACATTAGGTACATTTTATTAAGCCGTACAACTTTGCTACTTACATATTTTTCGCTACAGTTGATCCTTTTCGAGATATTTCACCGTTTCCGGACTTTTTGTCAACTCTGTATATATATGTTTGAATATATATAAATATATGCTTTTTATATAATAATATAAAAAGCAGAGAATATACTATAACATATGCGAGCTACGTATTACTCATATTGATTTATTCTTGATTCTTTTTGAATGAATAATGTTAGAGAATTTCGGTTTGACATATGCATTATGTATATGAATATTCAAAGCAAATACACTTATACGTGTATGGTCTGTTTGCATGTCATTATATTAAAGATCACATGCATCTTAATATGATATGGTTCTTGTAATAATAAGTAATATCAGCTGTAATAATAAAATTTGCTCTCACATATATGCAACATTTATTAGGTGTACAACTTTGCTTCCGCCGTTTTCCTATATATGGCTTTAGCGGTAAGTGGTGGTCGAAATAAATAGATCATAGACGTCATACAATAAACTTGAGCATTTGTCAACATAACCCCATAGAAACATTAGTCGATTTGTGTCTGCATCATAAAGTTATTCTCGATCAAAAATGTCAGTTTACGAGCCAAATTCTCGTCATTTGCGGCAGGTTATGATTTTTTGCTTCAATATGAAGAAATCTGCGGCTGAGGCTCATCGAAGGCTCTTAAATACTTATGGTGAGGCCGCTATTAATGAAAGAACGTGTCGTGAGTGATTTCAACGCTTTAAGAACGGTGATTTTGACGTCGAAGGCCGGCATAGCGGTGGAAGAGAGAAGGTTTTCGAAGATGCAGAATTCGAGGCATTACTTGATCAAGACTCGTGTCAAAATCAAAATGAATTGTCACGATCATTGGGAGTGACTCAACAAGCCATTTCAAAACGCCTCAAAGCCATGGGAATGATTCAGAAGCAAGGAAATTGGGTGCCGTACGAATTGAAGCCGAGAGATGTTGAACGGCGTTTGTTTGCTTGTGAACAGCAGCAAAGACGGAAGGGATTTCTGCATCGCATTGTGACTGGGGCGAAAAATGGGTGCATTACGATAACTCCAAGCACAGAAAATCATAGGGAATTCTCGGCCATGCTTCCACGTCGACGGCCAAACCGAATATTCACGGTTCCAAGGTCATGCTCTGTATTTGGTAGGACTAACTCGGCGTAGTGTATTATGAGTTGTTAAAACCGACTGAAACAATCACAGGCGATCGGTATTGAACGCAATTGATGCGTTTGAGCCGAGCATTGAAAGATAAACGGCCGCAATACAACGAGAGACACGATAAAGTGATTTTGCAGCATGACAATGCTCGAAAGTGGTCAAGACATACTTGGAAACGTTGAAATGGGAAGTCCTACTCCACCTGCCATATTCTCCAGACGTTGCTCCCTCTGACTATCACTTGTTTCGATCGATAGCACACGGCCTAGCTGACCAGCACTTCCGGCCTTGTGAAGAAGTGAAAAATTGGATCACCTCAAAATATGACCAGTTTTTTCGACGTGGGATTCGTGCACTGCCCAAAAGATGGTAGAAAGTAATGGCCAGCGATGGACAATATTTTGAATCATAAATGTATAACTAGTTTTTTACAATAAAGTCTGGAATTTCGGAAAAAAACGGCGGAAGCAAAGTTGTACACCTAATAATAAGATTAAAAGCAGCAATAATAAATCATACATAAAATCTGTTTACTTTTAATAATATCTACTGACAGAAGCATCTAGTGTCATGTCAACTGATTTTTGCAATAATTAAAAGTTGAATTTTGTAATAAGTTGTGTTAAGGAACCCGCTCTAACATGAAATATTTATAAAATTATTGACAACCGATGCAAAATGCATTGCACCAATGAAACATATACGTCTGACCAATGATGGCAGTATAAAGATGCGGCCCCACATTAACAGGAATAAATGTGATAAACATGATTGAAAAATTTACTTATAAAAAGTAATGCGTTACCCTCACTCGTTATCCATTCAAAGCATAACTCGTTACCATAATAGTTACTTAAAATTAACGAATCTG
>NW_022639613.1:351467-353236 GCF_010583005.1 Odontomachus brunneus | reverse complement strand
CACATATATGCAACATTTATTAGGTGTACAACTTTGCTTCCGCCGTTTTCCTATATATGGCTTTAGCGGTAAGTGGTGGTCGAAATAAATAGATCATAGACGTCATACAATAAACTTGAGCATTTGTCAACATAACCCCATAGAAACATTAGTCGATTTGTGTCTGCATCATAAAGTTATTCTCGATCAAAAATGTCAGTTTACGAGCCAAATTCTCGTCATTTGCGGCAGGTTATGATTTTTTGCTTCAATATGAAGAAATCTGCGGCTGAGGCTCATCGAAGGCTCTTAAATACTTATGGTGAGGCCGCTATTAATGAAAGAACGTGTCGTGAGTGATTTCAACGCTTTAAGAACGGTGATTTTGACGTCGAAGGCCGGCATAGCGGTGGAAGAGAGAAGGTTTTCGAAGATGCAGAATTCGAGGCATTACTTGATCAAGACTCGTGTCAAAATCAAAATGAATTGTCACGATCATTGGGAGTGACTCAACAAGCCATTTCAAAACGCCTCAAAGCCATGGGAATGATTCAGAAGCAAGGAAATTGGGTGCCGTACGAATTGAAGCCGAGAGATGTTGAACGGCGTTTGTTTGCTTGTGAACAGCAGCAAAGACGGAAGGGATTTCTGCATCGCATTGTGACTGGGGCGAAAAATGGGTGCATTACGATAACTCCAAGCACAGAAAATCATAGGGAATTCTCGGCCATGCTTCCACGTCGACGGCCAAACCGAATATTCACGGTTCCAAGGTCATGCTCTGTATTTGGTAGGACTAACTCGGCGTAGTGTATTATGAGTTGTTAAAACCGACTGAAACAATCACAGGCGATCGGTATTGAACGCAATTGATGCGTTTGAGCCGAGCATTGAAAGATAAACGGCCGCAATACAACGAGAGACACGATAAAGTGATTTTGCAGCATGACAATGCTCGAAAGTGGTCAAGACATACTTGGAAACGTTGAAATGGGAAGTCCTACTCCACCTGCCATATTCTCCAGACGTTGCTCCCTCTGACTATCACTTGTTTCGATCGATAGCACACGGCCTAGCTGACCAGCACTTCCGGCCTTGTGAAGAAGTGAAAAATTGGATCACCTCAAAATATGACCAGTTTTTTCGACGTGGGATTCGTGCACTGCCCAAAAGATGGTAGAAAGTAATGGCCAGCGATGGACAATATTTTGAATCATAAATGTATAACTAGTTTTTTACAATAAAGTCTGGAATTTCGGAAAAAAACGGCGGAAGCAAAGTTGTACACCTAATAATAAGATTAAAAGCAGCAATAATAAATCATACATAAAATCTGTTTACTTTTAATAATATCTACTGACAGAAGCATCTAGTGTCATGTCAACTGATTTTTGCAATAATTAAAAGTTGAATTTTGTAATAAGTTGTGTTAAGGAACCCGCTCTAACATGAAATATTTATAAAATTATTGACAACCGATGCAAAATGCATTGCACCAATGAAACATATACGTCTGACCAATGATGGCAGTATAAAGATGCGGCCCCACATTAACAGGAATAAATGTGATAAACATGATTGAAAAATTTACTTATAAAAAGTAATGCGTTACCCTCACTCGTTATCCATTCAAAGCATAACTCGTTACCATAATAGTTACTTAAAATTAACGAATCTGTATAATTTCGTAATTTTTTCACAAATTATTAAGAATTTTTTAGAATTTCTTTTTGATTGATCTATAGACATATATTTTATATGTGCAAAGAAACGGTAAGTTTCTTGTAAAT
>NW_022639613.1:344492-351457 GCF_010583005.1 Odontomachus brunneus | reverse complement strand
GGCTGAGGCTCATCGAAGGCTCTTAAATACTTATGGTGAGGCCGCTATTAATGAAAGAACGTGTCGTGAGTGATTTCAACGCTTTAAGAACGGTGATTTTGACGTCGAAGGCCGGCATAGCGGTGGAAGAGAGAAGGTTTTCGAAGATGCAGAATTCGAGGCATTACTTGATCAAGACTCGTGTCAAAATCAAAATGAATTGTCACGATCATTGGGAGTGACTCAACAAGCCATTTCAAAACGCCTCAAAGCCATGGGAATGATTCAGAAGCAAGGAAATTGGGTGCCGTACGAATTGAAGCCGAGAGATGTTGAACGGCGTTTGTTTGCTTGTGAACAGCAGCAAAGACGGAAGGGATTTCTGCATCGCATTGTGACTGGGGCGAAAAATGGGTGCATTACGATAACTCCAAGCACAGAAAATCATAGGGAATTCTCGGCCATGCTTCCACGTCGACGGCCAAACCGAATATTCACGGTTCCAAGGTCATGCTCTGTATTTGGTAGGACTAACTCGGCGTAGTGTATTATGAGTTGTTAAAACCGACTGAAACAATCACAGGCGATCGGTATTGAACGCAATTGATGCGTTTGAGCCGAGCATTGAAAGATAAACGGCCGCAATACAACGAGAGACACGATAAAGTGATTTTGCAGCATGACAATGCTCGAAAGTGGTCAAGACATACTTGGAAACGTTGAAATGGGAAGTCCTACTCCACCTGCCATATTCTCCAGACGTTGCTCCCTCTGACTATCACTTGTTTCGATCGATAGCACACGGCCTAGCTGACCAGCACTTCCGGCCTTGTGAAGAAGTGAAAAATTGGATCACCTCAAAATATGACCAGTTTTTTCGACGTGGGATTCGTGCACTGCCCAAAAGATGGTAGAAAGTAATGGCCAGCGATGGACAATATTTTGAATCATAAATGTATAACTAGTTTTTTACAATAAAGTCTGGAATTTCGGAAAAAAACGGCGGAAGCAAAGTTGTACACCTAATAATAAGATTAAAAGCAGCAATAATAAATCATACATAAAATCTGTTTACTTTTAATAATATCTACTGACAGAAGCATCTAGTGTCATGTCAACTGATTTTTGCAATAATTAAAAGTTGAATTTTGTAATAAGTTGTGTTAAGGAACCCGCTCTAACATGAAATATTTATAAAATTATTGACAACCGATGCAAAATGCATTGCACCAATGAAACATATACGTCTGACCAATGATGGCAGTATAAAGATGCGGCCCCACATTAACAGGAATAAATGTGATAAACATGATTGAAAAATTTACTTATAAAAAGTAATGCGTTACCCTCACTCGTTATCCATTCAAAGCATAACTCGTTACCATAATAGTTACTTAAAATTAACGAATCTGTATAATTTCGTAATTTTTTCACAAATTATTAAGAATTTTTTAGAATTTCTTTTTGATTGATCTATAGACATATATTTTATATGTGCAAAGAAACGGTAAGTTTCTTGTAAATAAAACTTACGAAATTATTCGTTATTGTTATAAAAAAAAATATAACTGCGTAAATGCATTGCTGTTACAACCGTTTTTAATTAAAAAGTAACATTACCAAATCGTAAGTGAAAAAAAATGGTAATGACATTACAGGTTTTACTTTTTAAACCTGGTGATAACGGATACATTTGAGAACCTCGTGCACTTTGCACTTAGAGCGGAAGCATAGACATAACAAGAATAGACCGAGCGTTTCCAATATTTAAACAACGAAACTGAGGTACAAACAGGAAAAGAAATTACATAAAAGAGATAGAAGGTGAAAACAGTATTTCTTTCTCTTTATGAATCACACGATAAAAGAAAGACAGAGATGTAGTCTTCGTCTCTATTTATGTCGGAGTTCGGCACGCATTGCACATATCAGCCAGTTTTTGACTTGCTCCGGCACGTCCTATTTTCCCTTACCTCATCGTCCCACGCGCAATGAGTCTCAAGTAGATAGTAGGTTCCGCACAGGGCGATGAGATAAAGAGGAATAGCGCAAGCTGGAATAACGAGTAATACGTTACTGTTTCTCGTTACTCATTGATAAAATAATTTATTACCATTACTCGTTATCCATTGAAAAAATAACTCGTTACCGTAATGGTTACATAAAAGTAACAAATTTTTATAATTTTGTAATTTTTTCACAAAATTGTGAAGACTTTTTTAAGATTTATTTTTGGTTATTCTATACAATTCTATACACATGTATTCTATATGTGCAAAGAAACGGAAAATTTTATTTAAAAGTTATTAAATTATTCATTATTGTTATGTAAAGAATGTAACTGCGTAAATGCGTTACTGTTGCTACCACTTTTTATTATAATCTCAATCGAAAATCGGCCGAAATATGTAACATGTGCTGAACTCTGTTTTACGTTTTCAGATCTCGAGTCTTATGTTCGGTTTATTTTTATATCAATGAACTAAAGCGTTAGGCACACATTTACATGGCTCTCGATTGCTTACGTTATTCTTTTTCTATGGTTCATACAGAGTTCAGTGTTAGAATCCATGTGACGAGGATCGTCACACAAATAGACAAAGCGTCTCTGCCTGCGTAGCGCAGAGAGAAGAACGCTGCATCTTAAATCTGGCAACACTGCATCTTAGATCTGGCAACTCTGCGCTGCGTGCCTACAATCGAAATTCTATCAGTGATGGGGCCGCGTCGAACATACACTGCCATCTAGGTCTGTCCTAAACTGACGCGTACTACATTGCCGACGCTTTCAAAGTTCGCAATCACGTACAGCATCCCCTTAACAATTGGGTGTATCGTTTCATTTTTAACAAAGGATATTTAAAAAAACCAAAATGTTGTAATACTTTATGAATGTCTTTTCATGTTACAAAAAAGTTTATTTACATATCTTTATTAGTTTTTGCATAAAAAATTCCCAAACATCAGGCATTTTTCGACCCGTCAAACGAGACTCCTCCCTTAAATTACATATTTTTAATATTATGCATTTTTATTGTACTTATTTTACATAGCATCTTAGCTTAGATTGATGAAGTTAATAACATTTGCAAAAACATAAACCTAAACAATATTATTTAAACAGTAAAAGAATCAACCAATCAATTAACAATTTTGGCATAGTAGGCATACTTTCCCAATAATTTCAAACCTTAATTACCCAAAATATTTTATCAAGCAAATCTCTAGCAAATTATGCACTAAAGATTTTTTGTGTGCAAGCAAAACTCCTAATGCATCATCACAAAGCTACTAAACCCTTAAGAAAATTACTTTAAAATGTTCAAATTAACTTAAAGTTGCTTAAAGTTACTTAAAGTTATTTATAGTTAACTTAAGCAATTTTAAGTTATTTTAACAACTTAAAGTAATTTTTCCTAAGGGAATAGTCCGCGAAATTTGTGTGCGATGCTTTCTTTTAAAAACATAAAATGGATGCAAGATTAAAACATGTAGAAAAGTTATGTGTACATATCAAGCAACTTACGAGCAGATATGTTATTTATGAACCACATAATATACTGTCGAGTCACGAGCAAATACTGGAAATATGCTAATTGTATGTACGAAATTTTATGATATATAACATAATTTTATATGGTATATAGTATAATAAATAGGCTCTAAGTTACCGGCAATATATATGACTAAAGAATAAAATGTAAATAATTCTTATATACACACACAACACACACACAATGTTTACAGACGTAACAGGTATAAGCTTTGCACGCAAGAATTGTTCTCTGAGTAATCATTCCACTTGCTGCTTACATTCTTCTGTGTTCCATAAACTCAGAACCTTTGCTTTCTTACTATATTAAATTATGATATTAAAAATAAAAAATAGTATTAACCAAAAACAATGTTTTCTTTATAAAAGAATCTAGAGCATAACAGGACTATAGGGTGTAATAAGATATGGCCGATAACTTTTTATAGAGATGCTACTATGAAATATTTGGCAATTATTACTTTTAGATGCGTCTATTACCGCGTATTATTGTCAGTTGTCATATTATTTTTAACTGAAAAATACTACAAATCGTTTAACGCATTTGCTGCGTTTTTTACAACTACGTTGCAATTTGTTTGGTATACTTGCAAAGTAAACAATGATAAGATCCTTCTTTTTATTACTGCCCGGGAAAAAAGTCTTTATATAATTGTATGAAATTATATCATATTATGTCATATTATGTCCAATTTAATATTACTCGATCATATTATGTATGAATTTTGCACGTGGCCTGATATGAATATATTTAACAAGATGTAAGTAGATAAAAACGTTATGTATGTTCAGATCTGGATGCATGTGGGAAGTTGAGCATGTAAAAAATAGATCTACATTTTATAAAGTTAGATCTGCTTATGTTTATTGTTGGGTATGCTCATATCTGATCACTCCATCTTCATACATATAATCGGATGAGATAGTATCCCAGTCAAAACCATAACGTTGATTCAAGATTGATTTAACGTCGAAATGGCCAATGAGCCGTTGAATTAATGTTTATTCAACCCTCACCGACATCGAATCAATCTTCAATCAACATATTCTGACTGAGTATCTGATTCGATATAATTTAATTTACTTCAACAAATTAGATGTCTACTGTTTTAGAAGTAACCCAAATAGCTACATCTAAGCGAGTAAATTTCGCGCAAAATTTGCTATCAAATTTTTATGGTTAATGGGCGACAAATTTGATGCAGAATCTATGTTATTAAATTCTTTTGCCAAACTGCCATCAAATATGTATCAGAGCTTGCTCTCTGGCAACTTGTAGCAAATTTGTACGCAATTTGTAATTTATTTCATAATGTTCTCAATTATATAGAGTCTAACGCAAGCTACATCGATAACAAAAATACATAAAAAACGTTAAACTGAAAGAAATGGTCGAAGTCATTTTGCAAATAACCATATAAACTTTAGAGATAATAATAAATTTAAGTAAAATAGATAGGCGAATCAACGCGCGTATTTGGTAGATACGTTATAATATACTGTGAACACTATAAGCACACATTATACAAGATGTTCCGCGTAAGACGTACGAAAAGAAAAATATAAGTAAAATATATAAAAGTGAACAAAAATTGTATAGAAAAAAAATGGAAGAAGATAAAAAAAATAGAAGAACGCACACACGGAGCTACTCATTTCAATATGCCAAACGGCCCACCTTTCTGGTTTATAGGATAAGTCCGCGAGCAATTGACCATTAGTTTGAGTGCATTAATTTTAATGGATTTTTTGGTAAAAATACGGCTTTATAGTGAAAAAATGGTTACAAATTGATCATTCAAAATATTGTTCATCGCTAGCCATTACTTTTTCCCATATTTCTGGTAATAGGTGGATTCCACCTTTGACTTCGAAATAATCCCCGATGGTCATTCTGACCCAAGGGTCAGGGTTCCTATTAAAAAAATATTAATTAATTAAAAATAATAATTAATTTAAAAAATCCCACTAAAAATATGGGAATCCCTGAATATCTTTTTATAGTGAAGTTTTTCGATAAAACTATCAAAACAAAAGTTATAGGATTTCATAAGCTGAATCTGATGGTGACCTTAAAATTGACCTTGAAGGTCATTTCGAGGTCAGCTTAATTTTTTTTAATGGGAACCCTGACCCTTGGGGGTCAGGATGACCATCGGGGGTCATTTCAAAGTCAAAGCATCCGCTATTACGTGACCGCTGATGGCATTGTTTCCATATTTTTAAGAAAAACCGTGAAGTTTGAAGGTCATTTTAAGGTCAAAGGGAGCATTTTCTGAAAAAATGTTTCAGACAAAAGCTTCTCAGTTTTCGGCGTAGATTCCAAATCCGTCATGAAAATATGCATGTTCCATTTGAAAAAATAAAGTTGACCTTAAAATGGCCTTCAAGATCAAATTTGAGATCAATTTTAAGGTCACTATCAGATTCAGCTTTTGAATGAGTTTCCTACAACTGAGTTTCCTACAACTTTTGTCTTGAAAGTTTTACCGAAGAACCTCACTATAAAAAGATATTCAGGGGTTCCCATATTTTTAAGACACCCTGTATAAGACCACTGCAAATAAAAAATATAATATCACACTTAAATATAATAGTACACTTAAAAAGTAAACAAGGCAAATAGTATAGAAATATACACATACAGAGAGGACCTAAAGCCGATGAACAACGACACAACGAAGAGAAGGACGATGAAACCGAGCAAGAGGATTCGGTATAAAAGAGGAGCACCGAGGGACCGAGATCACTTTTTCTTCATTGTCTCGAGCAGAGAGAAATTTTGGGATGCAGAACGAGAAAAAGAATTGGTACGCAGTTCCAGGAGCCGAAATCCTCTGGTCGGACCTCGCGCTCTCCTCGGATGACGAGGAAACGGTAGTACCGACATCGCCACCGAAACCGTCGGCTCCAACTCCACCGCCGACACCGCCGGCTACACCACCACCGACGACCAACAGACAGCCGAACACGGTCGTCCTATCTCGAGGGACCCACATTCAGCGCTCCGACGCCGAGCAACGCCGTAAGGCAATTTTGCTTTCGGTTCCGTTGCCCCCACTACTAGGGCGCCGAGAACGTACCATCGGTACAATGAGAGTTGGCCAAGCACCGCCGAACAGGAAGCTACTAGCTACGTCACTAGCAACACCATCGGCAATGCCGCCAGCGACACCGCCCCCGACCGACCGACCGACACCGATTGTGCACCGACCGTCTCCGCTACGCGCAATCGGCCCGTCTCTACTGCCACCAATACATGTGGAGGTGCAACCCGGCCTGATAGCGGAGATACCGCATTTCGCGGTTCACGTTTCAAGACGCTACCGACTGCGACTTCCTCAAGGCAGATGGATGCTGCGATTTACCAACGATGGACAGCTGAAATCGAGCGTTTATCGGATCAGTCCTCCCAAACCGGGGGGGGGGGGGG
>NW_022639613.1:333713-344361 GCF_010583005.1 Odontomachus brunneus | reverse complement strand
CGGGGGGGGGGGGGTGATGTAACAATGCCTCACACGCATCGTTACTAACAACCCGACCAAACACCCATCGGGTTGTAAACGACACTACGCGCCACACAAAGGCTATTAGGCCGGAAGCAAACATAAACACGCACCGCGCCCATATTGCGACTAAACAAGACAACAGCGTGCGCGTCATAAACAAAGACTGACAATTAGCGAAATCGAGTATATAAACCGTGGCCGAAAAATAAGCGGGGCCAGATTGATCTGAACCGTCTATCGAACTCGATGCTTCAGAGCGGAGAACAAGGATTTTGATCGTATCGTTTCTATCTTCCCGTCTGCTTCCCCACCTGTACAGGCAAAACCGGCAACAAGAGATTGTGTGTTCGCTATCTCCGTCGAGAGCTCTTGACACCGACTTCGTCTTCCCGTCTGATTCCAATGACCGGCCAACGAGTTCGTGTGTTCGCGAACCCTATCGAGCATTCTCGGTATCGATCGTATCCTATCTCGAATTGCAAGTACACGTACCAGTGTGTTCGCTGCGCTCGGTCGAACGTTGTCGATACTTGCATATATCGCGACAAGCGAGTCGCCCAATATATCGCGCCGCCGATTGTACCGCCCGCGCCGTCACCGTTTGGCCCCTGCGGCCACCGAATTTCCAGCACCGCGAGCGCCTCGCTCGCTGACACCGTCTTCTACGATACACGGTGTTTGTGTTATACGCTCCGCCTACCGAAGCGCAAGACACGTACTACCGAAATCGCGAGCCGATTACTGGCGCCGTCTCACGTCGAAACACCCGAGATATCGTATTCTGTTCTGTACCAAAGACTATTAATAAACTTGTGTTATTTATTTTTGTTAATTGCTTGTGTCAAACAATTATTGAACCCGGACTCCGACGAGCGAAATTCCTGGCGATTCCATCGACAACCGACAAGCGGAATACAGCTGTTACAATGTAAAGCAAATACGTTATTATCTTCCCAGATAGCACAGAAAATTCGAAAAGAATTCAGTTGTATGTCACCAATTCTGAATTCATTTTTAGATGCAAAAAGAATTATTTTTGCCGAACTGAACTTTGAAAAATTCTTTGCATCTGAAAATAAATTCAGAATTGTGACATACGACTAAATTATTTTTAAATTCTTTTTGAAATCTCTGTGTTATCTGGGTTACATTTACGTACAGCATATACAATGTACTAAATTTGACTAACATAAATTTTTTTAGTACAAATAATTTTCATATAGGTTGATTATTATCCGATCTTACATTTGGCCAACATATAGAGATGACTGTTGCTCCTGCGAATAAAATTCTAGGATTTACTTAGGTTCATTTATTTTAGTTATTTACCGTTCGGAGATAACATAAAAACTTGTCGGTTGGCACGAAACATTTGGGGGTCTAGTCTGAAAGATTGAATGTTAACACTTCAAATTGGGAGTGAGTATTAAAGCTTGGGAGTTAACACCGAATCGTTTGAGGTTTTCCTTGAAAGTTTCAAATTCAATACTACTTATTGAGAGTCAATACCGAAATTTGGAGGTTGACACCGAATCATTTGGGATCTACCCTGAAAGCTTCACGTTCAACACTACTCATTGAGAGTCAACATCAAAATTTGGAAGTTGACACCGAATCATTTTGGGTCTACCTTAAAAGTTTGAGGGTCTACACCCAAATTTTGAAAATTAACACCCAACTTTGTTGTTAACCTTCAAATTTGGTAGTCAACCTACAAATTTGAGGATTAACTTTCAAAATTTAAAGGTTTTATTTCGTAAGGACGGAAAGATGGCCATAGGCCGTAATTTCTCTAATAATTGCAAAACGTTGTGTTTGTGTAATCAGTCACAATGATAATATTTATCGTAGTGTAGGTGCGTACATTTTTCGAAATAGCAAGATTATGAATATTATACTATATTTTTGTTTTTGACTATTTGTAAAATTTTTCATATGTCCACTAAAACTTGCTGTAACGTCAAATAAATTAAAGTTTAACTATCGCACTAAATGTTAGGTACGCAAAGTAGGTATGTAAATTGTAATATAACATGCATTTTTATTTTCACTATTTGTCTATAAGTACCATTATAACCTCACTCACATTTTGGATAAGATGGTCCACTATCATTCTAACATTTATAAAACGAAAATCGTTATATTTCAAAAATTACTTTCAATATTACAGTAATTAAATCTTATGTGCAATATGTTTTGATCAAAAATTGGATTTAGAATTTAAGTTTTATAATAGAGGTTTCTATTTTATATGTATATTATATTTTTTACAAATAATATGTATTAAATATCCTATACTAAAATAAATATATCAAATTATGGTTTTTTTCATTACTTTATAAAATAATAAGTACAGAATCTTGAATATAAAATGTGTATGAGGTAATGTGGGTAATGTATTTCTTACCATCTTGTTTTAAAAATTTAGGTAAGATAGCCAATGCTTATGTTTTGATATTTTTGTAATAAATAATTTCACTGAAATATTTTCCTTTTAATTCTGATGGTATTAGGTGTACAACTTTGCTTACGCTGTTTTCCTATAGATGGTTTTAGCGGTAAGTGGTGGTCGAAATAAATAGATCATAGACGTCATACAATAAACTTAGGCATCTGTCAACATAACCTCATAAAAACATTAGTCGATTTGTGTCTGCATAATAAAGTTATTCTCGATCGAAAATGTCAGTTTACGAGCCAAATTCTCGTCATCTGCGGGAGGTTTTAATTTCCTGCTTCAATATGAAGAAATCTGCGGCTGAGGCTCATCGAATGCTCTCAAATATTTATGGTGAGGCCGCTATTAGTGAAAGAACGTGTCGTAAGTGGCTCCAACGCTTTAAGAACGGTGATTTTGACGTCGAAGACCGGCATAGCGGTAGAAGAGAGAAGGTTTTCGAAGATGCAGAATTCGAGGCATTACTATCAAAATCAAAATGAATTGGCACGATCATTGGGAGTGACTCAACAAGCCATTTCAAAACGCCTCAAAGCCATGAGAATGATTCAGAAGCAAGGAAATTGGGTGCCGTACAAATTGAAGCCGAGAGATGTTGAATGGCGACTTGTGTTTGCTTGTGAACAGCTGCTTGAAAGACAAAGACGGAAGGGATTTCTGCATCGCATTGTGACTGGGGACGAAAAATGGGTTCATTACGATAACCCCAAGCGCAGAAAATCATGGAGAGTTCCCAGCCATGCTTCCACGTCGACGGCCAAACCGAATATTCACGGTTCCAAGGTCATGCTGTGTATTTTGTGGGACCAGTTTGGCGTAGTATATTATGAGCTGTTAAAACCGACTGAAACAATCACAGGCGATCGCAATTGATGCATTTGAGCCAAGCATTGAAAGACAAACGGCCGCAATACAACAAGAGACACGATAAGTGATTTTGCAGCATGACAATGCTCGATCCCATGTTGCGAAAGTGGTCAAGACATAATTGGAAACGTTGAAATGGGAAGTCCTACCCCACCCGCCGTATTCTCCAGACGTTGCTCCCTCTGACTATCACTTGTTTCGATCAATGGCACACAGTCTGGCTGACTAGCACTTCCGGTCTTATGAAGAAGTAAAAAATTGGATCGATTCGTGGATCGCCTCAAAAGATGACCAGTTTTTTCGACGCGGGACTCGTACGCTGCCTGAAAGATGGGAGAAAGTAGTGGCCAGCAATGGACAATACTTTGAATCATAAATGTATAACCAGTTTTTTACAATAAAGCCTCGAATTTCAGAAAAAAAACGACGGAAGCAAAGTTGTACACCTAATATGTATTATAGGCTTCAGTGAAGTAATGTGCCAAACGCTATTAACAAATAACAATAAGAAATGTATTTTTTTGCATTTCAAAAAAATATGGCCATCTTATTCAAATTTACCCTAGGTTTACACGAGCGAAGCAAATTTAGAAGGCATCGTTCGTAAGTAGATATCGTTTGTCTGTTCAGTATATCGGAAACTTCGAAGCAGTTAAAATGCTGCTCCACGAATTTCTACATTTAACATACGACGAAAATCAATTTTTGTTCGATCTTAACATTATTCATCCAAAAATAATATGTCTATGTCTTACTACTAGTAAATTTATCAGTCTAACATATACTAAAATAATAGTTTTACGAGCGGAACGTAATTTTGGTACACAGTATACGTACAGTATGCATCAATATGTTGTGACCTCTTTTCTTATTAATTAAGACGGATAGTCGCCTATTCGCCGCGTTGACAAATTTCCGCGGTTCCCAGTTTGCGACTCTAACACACGAATACTAAATTGGACGCCAGTAGCCCTATTCTGTTATCTAATTCTATATTTTCGTTATCAGAGTTAACGACAGATTCGTTATCATTACACAGCTTTTGTATACCGTAAAAAAACTGTGCAACGATAACAAAAATGTCGTTAACTCCAATAACGAGTTACAGAATCCCACCGCAGGTGCGGTAAGGCCGCATCTCCTCACCAACTATGGACACAAAAATACGTGACGATATCCTTTAGTCGCGAAACCAAGAACCCTACGTGACCGGTAGCTCTATTTTTAATTAGAGTCGGAGATGGGAGTGAGTGTAGGAGAAGGTCCAATATTGGTCGAGAAAATTGTGAGACCAAGTCGTACGGTAACCAGTGCTTTTATTCGGTCGGGACCCGCTCGTCCCGATAGTCGCTCGTCGCTAGATCACAAAGGCTCGGTAATCGTGGTATCATGCCGCTCGTGATATGATACACAAAATTCGCGAGAGACGAAATTATATAGTCGCGGCCTACGTTATATGCGCGGCCACTCCTCGAGTGGGACGACACGATAGCGGTAACGAGACGAATACGACACGATTAAATTAAGCGAGTGGCTGGTCTTACAATTAGCCGAGGCTTGCTCCTCAGCTCTGACCCGGTTTGCTGACCGCTGGTATTGTCGCCGCACGTCGTCGCCGATGTTGTCGTCATCGTCGTCGTAGGGGAAAGATTCTCGCCCTCGCCTCTGCTTCGCTTTCGGTATCCCGGTGGTGTATTGAACAGCACTCGATAGGAATTCGTCACTACGATAATTCTCCGGCACGAGAGTGTAACGAAACGATATATTTCGCTCTCGGGACACGAATCTCTCTTTCGTCTCTTTGTCATGTATTTTTCTCTGTGTTCTTCGCCGCTGTCTCTCTCTCTCTCTTTCTCTCTCTCTCTCTCTCTCTCTCTCTCTCTCCCTCCTCTTCTCTCTCTCTTTGCTGGACTACCGGTATTCCTTTGTAATCGATAGCTTTATGAGCTCTTACTTTTGGCTGTTTTCCGCGCCTCGTTGACGTCGCCGTACCTGACTTTTCGATGTTTATTTTTGGGTGTATATCAGTTGGACACAGGGCAATTGGACACAGTCCAATCACAAGTCGCTGTTCCAAGGGACCCTACAAATGTCTCTAATCACACGGTGCTGTGATTGGCTGTGTCCAAATGCACCGTGTCCAAGTCCACCGCTCCCTTATTTTTCAGGCCGTCAGCTGTTTTTCTCTGACGTTTGGTTCGGCCGGTGTTCCTCGCGATCTTCCTCTCGCGTCTCTCCTCGACGCTTCTCAGAGCAGAGCTGAAAGAATAAATACCGCGAGCGGCAACCAAAATCGAGACGACAATTTCTTATTTCGGTAGAATCGAGAATTAAAGTCCTTTACAAGAGTACCTCTTTAACCAAGACCATCGGCGGGACCGTTGACGTAAACTCGTTCCCTGTGGTCCCGCGTCGTTCTCCTGGCTTCTTCTCCTCCGGATCGGCGAGATAAATTTGGGGACACATGCTTTAGGGACGCGAGGACCAGACCACTATTCATATGTTTTCTCTATCTAATGTCCTTCCAAATTTTTCGCGAACGAATGCCGACTTCGCATTCACCAACCGATACTCGCAACCCGAAACGCTGAGTGCACACCAAACCAGGCGGGCGGAGTCACGCTTCCTGTGACGGGCGCCTCTTAGGGCAGCCACGTCACAATGCTAAACAGTACACGTATATGTACGGGAGAGGGGCTCCGGTCCTTTTCCGTATCTCCTATCCAAAAAAGCTAACTCTAATTCATCTATTGAAATATAATAAACCGTATACGTATATGCGCAACCTATCCTTTACATTTTTATATATTTGTCAATATAATTTGTCATTTTTATACATAATAAAAAACAACATAAGAATACAAATGCAGGTATTATTTAAAAAAATATCGCAAGCAGTAATTGCATTTTATGCAATATTTTTATATTGTTTTCTATTGACAAATTATGTATAATATAAAAATGTAAAATATGTATATATATGTGCGGTTTATCATATTTCAATAGATTGGTTAGATTAGGGTTAGCTTTTTTGGGGAGGGGGTTCGGGGAGAGGAGCCCCTTTCCTACACATATACGTGTAATGTTTACCATATTTCAATGTATACTCTGTACCAAAATTACGTTTCGTTTATAAAACTTTTTTTCAATAATATTTTATCAAACAATGAGCGACGACTAAAACTTTTTGGATAGTATTCAGGAGGATGTCTTTGATAATATGTCAAGATCTAAACTATTGGTGGAAGGTACCTAAAAGTAAATATTTACTTATAATCGATACATCCTTTTATTTATTTATTAAATAAAACGAAATCAAATTATAATAACTAAAAATAATAAAGGTAATAAGTAAATCTTCTTTTAACATATTCTCTTATTAAATTTCTCAGTAAATTTGGCAGCACGACCGTGTTAAGAAAGTATGTATTTGTGATCCACCGGAAATGGATCCCTTAAACAGCATATTTACAGTAAGTTGTGCTGGATTGCGCTTATTAAATAAAATAAAACAACAGTGAAAAATATATCTAGAACATAGTTTTTGTACATTTTTTCATAGTCATCTCTTCAAGTCTTAAACGTGAACTTTTTTTAAAGCCTTTTGAAGGGAGATATTGTGTGTATGTTATGTTTAATGTATCTTTATTTTTCATTCAAAAATATTGAAAAATTTCTATGCGATATCTTTCTTTACATTTTATCATATAATGCGATAAAATCTTCTAGTTAACATCATTTCGCTCTACGAACGAATATCATTCATATTTGACTTTGTTTATATGATAATTTCTTTGTTTGATAGCATAAGTATATATACACACATGTAATATACTATTAATAGATGTCTAAACAACAAATATATAAATTTGAATGATTATAAATAGTGCCAGTAATATTCACTAGTATATTTCATTTTTTGCAAATATTAAAATTATAATTTGTTTTCAACATATTTCATATGAATAATATTGAATTGTACAAAAGATATTAATTTATTCCGTGTTATAATTTTATTAATTATTATATTCTTATTAGAGTCGCTTTAAATCTTAAATTGCTATCTCCAAATGATCAATGTATGATTTGTGATATTATATAACCATGTTATATATATTTAACATAGTCATTCTTAGTCTCGCGATGCTAACGTCAAAATCCCTCTCTTTTCCTTTCTTCGTGTTTACTTCGTATAAATTTACAGCAGTCACGCAACTAATTCAGTATATCTTGTACATCAGTGTATGTAAATGAGATGTAAGTAGAACCTTCGTGTCGCGGTCGAACGTGACAGAGTGATAAAATTGTTACGAGTGATGAACGAATAGAGGATGCGATACGGAAGTGTGAAATTTTCTGGCTTCCACAAGATCAATTTTGTATAATCTGTGGGATGATACTCGCTGGGACGCACAAAATAAATTAATGAAATATTTCTACTAGGAGCATTGTGGACATCATGTTTCTCGGTGTTGGGATTACAAGTATTTGGTCCATGCATATCCTACATCGCGATGCAACTAGTTATAGATAATGGAATGCGTCACCTTCTTATAGCTATGACCTCGATGAACAGAAATTTAGCACGAAGCTTTTCCAAGGAAAGTACAAAATAGTATGCGATTATATCCAACAGTAATTGAGTATAAACGCTGAATGCGACAATATAAATACACAAGGCTATTGCGTGTTGGGAAATGTGCGACAACTTCAAAATCAATAACATGTCCGACGCGGTTGTTTATTGAAATATAAAAGCTGCCGCGTAAAATTACCTGTTTATTTAAGGGAGGAAATCACTATAGAGTGTCACAAAAATCGAATTCTTTTTTTGCTTTAATTAATAGTATAATATGTATAGAATATATTTCTAAAGTTTTATTTTAAAATTCAAAATCTAAATAGTCGTACAGGATCGTTTCTCGCACGCAGGTACGAGTGCATGAAGCGAGGTCTGACACAATGACTTGCAACAGCTTTGTTTCGAAAAACCCGTCTCGAAAAAATGGAAGAAACCATTCTAAGAAAGATCTATTGAAAAGATGCTTAGGTGGACACACAAAAATGCGAATAAAAGTTTTAATAATACGATTTATCGGTTAGCTTCAAAGCATGTATGTACATTCTGTCTTAAAATAATCGAAATCACCACCTATATTGCCGCTGGGATATTTAAGACTAACTTGCTGTTTTGAAGATAATGGAAATATTAGAAATTAAAATTGGGACTCTATGTAAGTTATATATGCTGATAGTAAGGATGCCGAGCGAATAAAGAGACAGAAGCGCACAGCCTAAGTTGCAGTAAAGAGGCTCGAATAGCAAGTAAACAACACCAACTTGAGCAAAATGACTTGTTTGGAAAAGCAAAAGGTTTACTGTGTGAGGCAAAAATAGCGATTAGCAGAAAATAGCTGTAAATTTACAATTTTCTATACCTGAAACTTTAAACGCGTATTTCTCGAAACGACTTCTTCCAAACTGGTATGCAAGATAATTAAAAAACTATTTGACCAATTGAGTTGTCCTTTTACATATATTTAGTTTATTATATTTGTTAGTCGATGAACCTATAAAATTCATAATATTATTTATTTAAACAATTTGTTCGCATACATAAAGATGAATTTTTATGAGTAAAAATCGAACTTTTAACTCAAGGGTTGCTTTTTTGTAAATTACAAAATTTCTTTTCAACTTGTTTAAGTTAATCGACTAATTATGTCCATAAAAAGTAAAAAATTTTTCCTATTTTGGTTTCAGGTGAATACAACAGGAGCCAGAGTGCACACCGTTTTGCGCCGATTCTGCCGCGACGCTCAACATTTCTTTCACTACATACAACTTATAAACACATATCCTAACTTAAAAATATTGGGTGTAGTTCTGAAAAGTACTAACCCCTGATATTTTGAAACTCAGTATTTTTACGTATTTTGACGCGCTGATTACGAATATCATGGTGAAAATTGGCGAATATTTGATTTTCATAGTAAAAACTATAAAAAACCCATAAAAATTATAGTTTCTTACGTTTATCTTAGTAAATATGAAAAATCATGATAAATGTTTTAGACAAAAGCTTTAGATCTCTCATAGAGATAAACATTCTAGGTTCTATATATTTTGACCGTACGAATATAATAGTTTTCGAGGAAATGGAGTATAAAGACAGTAGCGTTAACATCAATCGTCGTTGCGGTTAAAAAGTTTTTAACCTTTTTAAAAGATTTTTTTGTTAAAAGATTTTTAACTTTTTTTCTTAATAACTTTTTAATAAACAATGACCGACAGCTAATATGACGATAGGTAGGGCTAGGTTAGTTTTTAGAAGGGGGCACAGCTCCTCGCTAATCGTTCGATATTTTTCCCGTGTTGCAAATGTTAAAAATATTCTTAAAAAAAGTTGTTATAGTTCCTTCATAACTGTAAGTTCTCTTTCCTTTATTTCTTTTCGCCACAATTCGAGGGAAACATACTGTCTATGTGGCGAAATAACCCGCAGAAGGGATTCGCAGAAATCGAGTATAAAAATCGTAACAACGCTGTTACGATCTTTATACTCCATTCCCTCGAAAACTATCATTCGTACGGTGAATATGTATACGACTTAAAATGTTTATCTCAGTGAGATCTAAACTTTTGTTTAAAATATTTATCATGATTTTCTGTATTTACTAAGATAAACGTAAAAAACTATAATTTTTATGGGTTTTTCATGGTTTTCACTATGAAAATCAAGTAATCGCCAATTTTCACTATGATATTCGCAATCAGCGCCAATATACGTAGGAATACTAAGTTTCAAAAAAAGTCGGAGGTGAGTACTTTTCGAAACTTTTCCAAAAAAATTCACGAAAATTCCCATATTTTTAACGTTCTATAGTGATTTGCCCCCTTAAAAGAGATTCCAGGTGTCCTAACGATGGTGTTATTATGAACAAGACCAACCTTCTAACTGTCATACGCACACAATAATAAAATACATGTATAATATAATATAATATACGGAACTATTACTAGTTCTGAGTAACGAGAATTACTTTTATTTAGTTTAATTTATTCTTTTAAATGTAAGAATTTCATAAAATGAACAAAATTCAATACGTTCTAATCATAAATCTTAAAATTCTCATGTATGTGTTATAAAAAATATGATTCGAACAATGATTATGAACATATATGTTTATGAACAAAATATAAACTTTTAATTACAATATAATGTAGTACACATTTATCGTTTATTTTCGTTACGACGAAAAATTGCCTAGATGCTTATATTTAAAAATATTATAAATC
>NW_022639613.1:332539-333703 GCF_010583005.1 Odontomachus brunneus | reverse complement strand
TATATATATATATATATATATATATATATATATATATATATGTCTGTGATTTATAATATTTTTAAATATAAACATCTAGGCAATCTTTCGTCGTAACAAAAATAAACGATAAATGTGCACTACATTATATTGTAATTAAAAATTTATATTTTGTTCATAAACATATCCAGGTAGCAAGGTGACGTCTAAAGACGTCATTAAAACGTCATAGACGTCTTAATAACGTCTTAATGACGTCTTTAGACGTCACTTTGCTACCTGGGATATATATTCATAATCATTGTTCGAATCATATTTTTTATAACACACATCAGAATTTTAAGGTTTAATTATTTGACTGTGAATATTTTATTAGAAGTTATGTGCTATATATATCATATATCATATATATATATGTGTGTGTGTGTGTGTGTGTGTGTGTGTGTGTGTGTGTGTGTGTGTGTGACGCGTGTATGATTAAAACGTATTGAATTTTGTTCATTTTACGAAATTCTTACATATTTAAAAGAATAAATTAAACTAAATAAAAGTAATTCTCGTTACTCAGAACTAGTAATAGTCCCGTATATTATATTATTTTATACATGTATTTTATCATTGTGTGCGTATGACAGTTAGAAGGTTGGTCTTGTTCATAATCAAGCGACACGGTAATGTCGCGAAGCCAAGTGCAAGCGCGAAACGGCCGTGTATACTAACACCGCGACACTAGTTGAATACACACCAGATTTCTTGTTTGACCATAACGGTTGAACCGATGAGATTCTAGATAGGCTCAATCGATTCCTTGGATTTATGTTGATAAAACTATCTTTACTTTTGCTCTACGTTTTCTAGAACCTGAGATATTTTAGCTCAAAGTCCGAAATCGCTAAGTTTTACGATTAAGAAATTCGTCGTCTGAGAAAATGTCCAGGTTGACGTATTTGTCGCCAAAGGCGCTATGGCTCAGATTAGGTGTTCGGAAACTCGGTATGAGTTATAGTCTGTTCTTTGTAGCTGCGCTGCTGAACCAGTGCAATAAGTTAGAACGAGACAAAATATACTTTCACTCTAGTTCTCACTCTAACTTATTGAACCAGTCCATTGTTGATAACTATACTGAATAAATTATTTGACTGTGAATATTTTATTAGAAGTTATGTGCTATATATATCATATATC
>NW_022639613.1:332275-332529 GCF_010583005.1 Odontomachus brunneus | reverse complement strand
CGTCTGAGAAAATGTCCAGGTTGACGTATTTGTCGCCAGAGGCGCTATGGCTCAGATTAGGTGTTCGGAAACTCGGTATGAGTTATAGTCTGTTCTTTGTAGCTGCGCTGCTGAACCAGTGCAATAAGTTAGAACGAGACAAAATATACTTTCACTCTAGTTCTCACTCTAACTTATTGAACCAGTCCATTGTTGATAACTATACTGAATAAATTATTTGACTGTGAATATTTTATTAGAAGTTATGTGCTATA
>NW_022639613.1:332148-332265 GCF_010583005.1 Odontomachus brunneus | reverse complement strand
TATATATATATATATATATATATATATATATATATATATTAGAAGTTATGTGCTATATATATATAGCTATGTTATATATAGCTATATATATATATATATATATATATATATATATAT
>NW_022639613.1:331348-331444 GCF_010583005.1 Odontomachus brunneus | reverse complement strand
ACACACATATATATATATATATATATATATATATATATATATATATATATATATATATATATATATAGCACATAACTTCTAATATATATATATATA
>NW_022639613.1:330656-330812 GCF_010583005.1 Odontomachus brunneus | reverse complement strand
ATATATATATATATATATATATATATATATATATATATATATATATACATATATATATATATAGCTATGTTATATATAGTTATGTGCTATATATATATATATATATATATATATATATATATATATATATATATATATATATATATATGTGTGTGT
>NW_022639613.1:330537-330646 GCF_010583005.1 Odontomachus brunneus | reverse complement strand
TACATACCATTAGTTGTATGTATGTATTATTGAAGAAGCTGTTAACGTAAGTGAAAAAGAATTTTACACATATAATGTTTATGTAAAATTCTATTTATATGTTTCATTA
>NW_022639613.1:330008-330111 GCF_010583005.1 Odontomachus brunneus | reverse complement strand
AACCTCTATAGAAGGACTGCATTTGATTAACTATGATCCTTCGTCAGTTAAAGCTAATGAGGAGGCTGTTATTGAGTATAATCGCTTAAAAAAGGTACATAAA
>NW_022639613.1:329458-329805 GCF_010583005.1 Odontomachus brunneus | reverse complement strand
GATAAATCAAATGTTTTAGGTAAATTAGCGTATCAGTATGAAAAGGGAATGGCTCAATTGAGTACGTATGCAATACGGCAATATTTAGAAGAATATTTTTCTGATAATATAAAACGAGATGCATTTCAATTTCTCACAGCTTTTTGTGACAAATATGATTATATAAAAGATTCACTTTTGTATAAAATGAATCAACCGCTATCAACCGCTGCAAAACTTGCGAAAATACAAAATGTACCACAAGTGAAAATATTATTTTTACAATATTTATTAATCATTTGAAGGAGAAAAGTTATAATCTTCAAGATTTAATAAATATTACATTTTTACATTGGACTAAATTGTTT
>NW_022639613.1:328846-329054 GCF_010583005.1 Odontomachus brunneus | reverse complement strand
ATTAACTCCTTTATATCAGATAGTATATCAAAATCAAATCACTATATATTGTCGTCAATTTTCTCTGTGTATCCTGTAATGAAAAAAATAATATCGCATATATAACAATAATTTGTTATATCTCAATACTGCTGTATTAAGATATTAATTCTTATTCTCAATTTGCTGAAATAGATTATAAATAAAATGTGGAAAGTTAAATGGAATA
>NW_022639613.1:327327-328519 GCF_010583005.1 Odontomachus brunneus | reverse complement strand
ATTAAAGAAGCAACTGAACAAAAATTGTATAACAGTTGGCTATTTACAAAAAAAATACAAAGGATAAAAATTGTTACTTAAAAAAACTGTTATGCAAAGAATCTTTACAAAAAAAATATAACAAACAAATCCTGTTAAAAGATATTTTACAAGTCTTTACAAAAATATTAATTTTGAGCTATAGCTATTTAATTTTGTACTCTCTACAAAAGTAGTGATTTAAAAAGGTTTACGCCAAGTGCGAATGATTAATCATTAACATTTCAGTTCTCACTTTTATAAACACAAATTCTTTTGACTATATAAATATTTAAAGTAGATAAATATTAAGAAAAACGTTGTTATATAAAACTGTTTGTCGGAGAAGCTTCTATAAAAAATTTAATTTTGTATTTCTTCCAAAAATAATAATAAAAGAGATTTACATAACAACTTTCATTATTATATTTTTTGTTTTTTTAATTTCATGTTTCGTTATTTGTTATATATTATACAGATCATTAACATATAAAACATTAACATAAAATTTTAATATTGTATATGAAAAATAAATTTTATATATTATTAACATAAATATTTTAATATTAAATATGAAAAAATATAAAAATATGTATATATTAAATATTAAAAAATAAATAATTATAAATAGAATAATTTTGATAAAAAAATTATAGACTTATACAAAAAGCACTTGGCGTGCCTTCTTTTTTAGTATTAAGTATAATATTACGAAAATCATTTAGCATACTTTGAGTTGCAAGTAAATTAATTTAGTATACTTTGAGTTGCAAGTAAATTAAAAATATTCATATTTAATTAATTTTCATTTGATTATCATTAACTACTGAGTATATGTAGCTTTACACAAAAAGCACTTTGCATGTTTGGGTTAAATAAAACAATAATAAATTAATTAAATTATTTGATTGTCATTAACTCCTGGGCGTCCTTAATTGTTATTAACTCCTAGGCGTCCTTAAAATAAGACAGCTGTTTAATCAATAAAAGAAGGCACGCCAAGTGCTTTTTGTATAAGTCTATAATTTTTTTATCAAAATTATTCTATTTATAATTATTTATTTTTTAATATTTAATATATACATATTTTTATATTTTTTCATATTTAATATTAAAATATTTACTATATTAGTATGTTAATAATATATAAAATTTATTTTTCATATACAATATT
>NW_022639613.1:324649-327317 GCF_010583005.1 Odontomachus brunneus | reverse complement strand
TGCGAATGATTAATCATTAACATTTCAGTTCTCACTTTTATAAACACAAATTCTTTTGACTATATAAATATTTAAAGTAGATAAATATTAAGAAAAACGTTATTATATAAAACTGTTTGTCGGAGAAGCTTCTATAAAAAATTTAATTTTGTATTTCTTCCAAAAATAATAATAAAAGAGATTTACATAATAACTTTCATTATTATATTTTTTGTTTTTTTAATTTCATGTTTCGTTATTTGTTATATATTACACAGATCATTAACATATAAAACATTAACATAAAATTTTAATATTGTATATGAAAAATAAATTTTATATATTATTAACATAAATATTTTAATATTAAATATGAAAAAATATAAAAATATGTATATATTAAATATTAAAAAATAAATAATTATAAATAGAATAATTTTGATAAAAAAATTATAGACTTATACAAAAAGCACTTGGCGTGCCTTCTTTTATTGATTAAACAGCTGTCTTATTTTAAGGACGCCTAGGAGTTAATAACAATTAAGGACGCCCAGGAGTTAATGACAATCAAATAATTTAATTAATTTATTATTGTTTTATTTAACCCAAACATGCAAAGTGCTTTTTGTGTAAAGCTACATATACTCAGTAGTTAATGATAATCAAATGAAAATTAATTAAATATGAATATTTTTAATTTACTTGCAACTCAAAGTATACTAAATTAATTTACTTGCAACTCAAAGTATGCTAAATGATTTTCGTAATATTATACTTAATACTTAAAAAGAAGGCACGCCAAGTGCTTTTTGTATAAGTCTATAATTTTTTTATCAAAATTATTTTATTTATAATTATTTATTTTTTAATATTTAATATATACATATTTTTATATTTTTTCATATTTAATATTAAAATATTTATGTTAATAATATATAAAATTTATTTTTCATATACAATATTAAAATTTTATGTTAATGTTTTATATGTTAGTAATCTGTGTAATATATAACATCTATGTAATATATAACATCTGTGTAATAAATAACGAAACGTGAAATTAAAAAAACAAAAAATATAATAATGAAAGTTGTTATGTAAATCTCTTTTATTATTATTTTTGGAAGAAATACAAAATTAAATTTTTTATAGAAGCTTCTCCGACAAACAGTTTTATATAATAACGTTTTTCTTAATATTTATCTACTTTAAATATTTATATAGTTAAAAGAATTTGTGTTTATAAAAGTGAGAACTGAAATGTTAATAATTAATCATTCGCACTTGGCGTAAACCTCTTCATATCATTACTTTTGTAGAGAGTACAAAATTAAATAGCTATAGCTCAAAATTAATATTTTTGTAAAGACTTGTAAAATATCTTTTAACAGGATTTGTTTGTTATATTTTTTTTGTAAAGATTCTTTGCATAACAGTTTTTTTAAGTAACAATTTTTATCCTTTGTATTTTTTTTGTAAATAGCCAACTGTTATACAATTTTTGTTCAGTTGCTTCTTAAATATTTTTTGTAATGACAATTTTCCTGAGTAACAACTTTTTAGTATAATTATTTTAAAATGTGTTCTTTTATTGTATTTTTCAGTAAAGTATTTTCAAATTAATCGGGCAAAAATATTGTTTAAATAATAATTTTTATAATATGTTTTAACTGTTTTTTAGTTTTCTTATGTTGTTTAAATTTTTAATCAGATTTTGTTGTAATTTTTTATGTAGAGATTTTTTTGTAAATTTTAAAACAATATGACAAAGCGCGTGCACTTGGCTTCTTTTTTTTACTTTTTTTAAAAAGTAACATTATCGTTAGGACATCTGGAATCTCTTTTAAGGGGGGAAATCACTATAGAACGTCAAAAATATGGAAATTTTCGTGAATATATATATATATTGTCTATGATTCATAATATTTTTAAATATAAGCATCTAGGCAATCTTTCGTCGTAACGAAAATAAACGATAAATGTACACTACATTATATTGTAATTAAAAGTTTATATTTTGTTTATAAATATATATATATAAAATATATTGTCTATGATTTATAATATTTTTAAGTATAAGCATCTAGGCAATCTTTCGTTGTAACGAAAATAAACGAAAATAAAAAATATATGTATAAAGGTGGTCCTTATTTACTCTTAGTCAAAATTTTTTTTCAAATTTTTCCGCGGCACCCTTGAAAAAGTATCCATATAATAAAAAAAAACCCCTGCCAAACTTTTGTTCGATCGGATAACGAGAACCCATGCCCCTGGCTCGTTAAACATTAAAGTACCCTTGTATTAAACTGTCTACGTTATCAATATTGTTTTTAAGGCGTCTACGTTATCGATATTGTTTTTTACAAAAATCGCCATAGAGGACTTCTTTTTTCTTTCTATATCGTTTTAGATCTTATAGTTTTATTTAAACAATTAGATGAATTGTTGATAACTAAAAAATACAAATAAATAGTTATTGTATTTATTGTTTGAGTTACAATAAATCACGTGTGGAATATAAAAATTGCAATGGTATGTTTAGAGAACAAAATAATTATGAAACATGATATCTTTCATGTTTTTATTAATAAAGAGTCTTTTTTAATTAAATATTATATAATAATTAATAATCTCGTGGTTCCTAATCTTATACTGGGAGGGAACTATAGACAGTCTGTTTGATAAGAGT
>NW_022639613.1:324501-324639 GCF_010583005.1 Odontomachus brunneus | reverse complement strand
ATGACAATTTTCCTGAGTAACAACTTTTTAGTATAATTATTTTAAAATGTGTTCTTTTATTGTATTTTTCAGTAAAGTATTTTCAAATTAATCGGGCAAAAATATTGTTTAAATAATAATTTTTATAATATGTTTTAA
>NW_022639613.1:323112-324491 GCF_010583005.1 Odontomachus brunneus | reverse complement strand
TAATCTCGTGGTTCCTAATCTTATACTGGGAGGGAACTATAGACAGTCTGTTTGATAAGAGTGTGTACGGCAAAACTTGATAAATAATTTATTGAAATGATTTGAAATAAAATATACATATACTACTTGATTAGAACTGTGATGTTTTATTATTAATAACTTGTCAATTCGCCTTTATTACTAATAATTGCATGGCACCTCAGAGGCATGCTTTCAACTAATTTTATGACATATTTTTGAGGTAAAAATCTTCAATCGAATTTATTGAACTAATTCTTTGACCGGCCAAATTTTCTTTCCACGAAGTTTAAATTTTATCATGCACCAAATGTTTTCGATAGGATTTGCATCCGGTGACTGTGACGGCCAATCCAGTAGTTTAACATTATTTTCTTATTTCCACGCGGTACAAAGCCGACTTCGATGTTTAAGATCATTGTCTTCTTGTAGTATCCATTTTTCGTTTTTCCTTATAAATCATGTTTTTGAGCAAATAGTAATAAAACCTTCTCATAAATTTTGACTATTTTGCTAACGTTTAAGTTGTTTGTGAATATATACAAAGCCAAATCCTTGGCCAATTATGTCGCCGTAATTGGATTATGTTGTCACGTTTCGGTAAGTCATCGACATTTTTCATCTCTAAGTAGCGATTCACCCACTTAAAAATTTTTCATCTCTAAGTAGCGATTCATCCATTTACAAATGCTTTTGACTTTCTCATGTACTTAGCAACCATTTGGCGCTTGACATTTTTGGTCCTTTCGGATGTGTACAAAGAAATACAGCTTCGAAACGCGATGTGTATTTGGCATTCAAGGCATAATATATATTTTTATCACGAAGATCGAATGACAACCAAAGCTTTATCAACAAAGCATCTTAGGCGAAAGATGTCTCTACCGGTTTTGAATTTTCCGTCTATATGTAAAAGTTTTGCCACGCTCTTATCAAATAGACTGTATAATAGACCGCGGGTTCACAATGTTTCCCATTGTCTGAACGCGTCAAACAATATAAAGAAATAGCATTCTTTCGGTAAAAAGTCTGTCCTTTCCTAACGAAGGCTGCTTTATTCTAACGAAGATCCCTTTCTAACGAACACCGCCACAAAACCACGATAAGTGGTGGGAATGAAACAGTTAGAAAGAGACTTCGTTAGAAAGAGACTTTTTACCGAAAGAATACTATTTCTTTATGTTGTTTGACGCATACAGACAATGGGAAAAGTTACGAACCCGCGGCCTATTATTAGGTGGTAAACTTAGTTCCTGCGGTTTTTTGTTTAAAAAACTCATTTATTTCGACATCAAAAGCAAAAAATATATTAATCGAAGTATTTTCCCTTGCTAGCTATACATTTTTCCCATCTTTCAACG
>NW_022639613.1:318327-323102 GCF_010583005.1 Odontomachus brunneus | reverse complement strand
TAATTTTATTAGGTGGTAAACTTAGTTCCTGCGGTTTTTTGTTTAAAAAACTCATTTATTTCGACATCAAAAGCAAAAAATATATTAATCGAAGTATTTTCCCTTGCTAGCTATACATTTTTCCCATCTTTCAACGCGTAGATTCCGCGACGATAGAACGATTGGTCTTTTGATGCAATCCATTCGTCGATCCATTTTCGCACATCCTCGTAATTTCTGAAGTGTGTATCCACCAAGCCGTGCTGCATCGACCGGAACAAGTAATGTCCGAAGGAGCTAAGTCTGGTGAATACGCTGGGTGCGGGAGAACTTCCCACTCGAGCTGCATCAGTGTTTCTTTGACGGCTTTGGCAACGTGTGGTCGAGCGTTGTCGTGCAAAAGCATGACTTTACGTCGATTGCTGGCTACTGCTGGCCTTTTTTCCAACAATGCTTCATTCAGACGGTTTAATTGTGATTGATATCGATCCCCCGTGATACTTTCGTTCGGTCTGAGTAGCTCATAATAAACGACGCCGTGCATATCCCACCAAATGCAAAGCATTGCTTTGTGGCCATGAATATTTCTCTTTGGTGTGGATGTCGATGGTTGGCCAGGGTCTACCCATGATTTTCTTCGTTTAGGATTATCGAAGTATATCCATTTTTCATCGCCAGTCACTATGCGCCACAAAAAACTCTTCTTTTTCTGCCTGGCGAGCAGAGAAATAGAGATGTTTAAGCGATTCGCAATGGCATTTGCGGTTAATTCGTGTGGTACCCATTTTCCCTCCTTTTGAATTTTTCCCATTGCATGTAGACGTTTGGAAACAGCCATCGGAGTAACATTTAATGCTGCAGACAATTCTTGGAGCGTTTGAGTAGAGTTTTCGTCCAATAATGCCTGCAAATCGGTGTCTTCGAACTTTTTTGGTTGGCCTGAGCGTTCTTTATCATTGACATCAAAATCACCACTCTTAAATCGCTGCAACCATACTTGGCATGTTCTTTTCGATGGAGCATAATTGCCATAAGCTTCGAAAAGCAATTTATGAGCTGCAGCTGCAGTTTTTTTCAAGTCAAAGTAATGAAACAGCACATGTCGAAAAAACAACTTATCACGTTCCATATTTAATCAAAAGAAAAAATAGCATTGCTCGCTTAAATGAATCTCTTCGCACTGAATTTTATTGACAAATGTCTAACCTCTAAAATGCAGCCAGTTTCAGATGTCAAAATAAATTACACCTACATCTAACGTCATCTAACTGTGAGCCGCAGAAACTAAGTTTACCACCTAATATATTATAGATCTATGGTTCTCTCCCAGTATAAGATTAGGAACCACGAGATTATTAATTATTATATAATATTTAATTAAAAAAATGTTTTTATTAATAAAAACATGAAAAGTATCATGTTTTACATTTATATTGTCCTCCAAACATATTATTGCAACTTTTATAGTCTATACATGATTTGTTGTAGCTTAAACAATAAATGCAATAAATATTTATTTTTATTTTTTAGTCATCAACAATTTATCTAATTGTTTAAATGAGACTATAAGATCTCAAACGATGTAGAGAGAAAAAAGAAAAGTTCTTTATGGCAATTTTTATAGAAAACACGCTTTAAAAACGATATTGATAACGTAGACAACTTAATACAAGGGTACTCTAATGTTTAACGACACGGAGACATGGGTTCTCGTTATTCGATCGACCAAAAGTTTAGCAGGAATTTTTTTTTTAATGGAAACTTTTTGGAGAGTGCCGCGGAAAAAATTTGAAAATCGAAAAATAAGGGTCACCCTAATATACAGGGTGTCTCAAACTCTCCTCCGGGCATTTTGTAGAAACGTAGAACAGGTTGCAGTAAACATAAAAGTCCTATACCGTTTTGCGATATTCGCAATAATTATTGAGATATTAATTGTAGAAAGTTTTGTGAATGATCATGCAGGATATTGTAAATGAGTTATAATAGCGACGACTGCCGTCGTGTACTTATACTTGGGTCAAGTTGAACAAAAAAGTCCTCTTTGCAAATAATCACATAGATTTTTAATTATTAATTAAAGAAGATGAGTGCATTATCACGCAAAATCGTGCAATAATTTTCTTTAATTAATAATTAAAAATCTATGTGATTATTTAGAAAATGGCAGAAGATTTTTGTTTAATTTGACCTAAAATATAAGTACACATCGTCACTACTATAACTTATTTACCATATTCTACATGATCATTCACAAATTTTCTACAATTAATATCTCAATAATTATTGCGAATATCGCAAAACAGTATAGGATTTTTATGTTCACCGCAACCTGTTCTACGTTTCTACAAAATGCCCGGAGGAGAGTGTGAGATACCCTATGTATGTATTCGTATATACAAGGTGTTTCACACTCTCCTCCAGGCATTTAGTGGGGACGTAGAATTGCAAAATTCATAACAAGTATCGAGATATTAAATGTAGAAAACTTGTAAATGATCATGTAGAATATGGTAAATGAGTTACAGTAGCGATGACTGCCGTCGTGTACTTATACTTTAGGTCAAATTGAACAAAAAAGTTTTCTACCATTTTTCAAATAATCACATAGATTTTTAATTATTAATTAAAGAAGATTATTACACGATTTTGCGTGATAATACACTCATCTTCTTTAATTAATAATTAAAAATGTATGTGATTATTTGCAAAATGGTAGAGGACTTTTTTATTCAATTTGACCTAAAGTATAAGTACACAACGGCAGTCGTCGCTACTATAACTCATTTACCATATTCTGCATGATCATTCACAAATTTTCTACAATTAATATCTCAATAATTATTGCGAATATCGCAAAACAGTATAGGATTTTTATGTTCACCGCAACCTGTTCTACGTTTCTACAAAATGCCCGGAGGAGAGTGTGAGATACCCTATGTATGTATTCGTATATACAAGGTGTTTCACACTCTCCTCCAGGCATTTAGTGGGGACGTAGAATTGCAAAATTCATAACAAGTATCGAGATATTAAATGTAGAAAACTTGTAAATGATCATGTAGAATATGGTAAATGAGTTACAGTAGCGATGACTGCCGTCGTGTACTTATACTTTAGGTCAAATTGAACAAAAAAGTCCTCTACCATTTTTCAAATAATCACATAGATTTTTAATTATTAATTAAAGAAGATTATTGCACGATTTTGCGTGGTAATGCACTCATCTTCTTTAATTAATAATTAAAAATCTATGTAATTATTTGAAAAATGGTAGAGGATTTTTTTGTTCAATTTGACCTAAAGTATAAGTACACAACGGCAGTCGTCGCTATTATAACTCATTTACCATATCCTGCATGATCATTCACAAATTTTCTACAATTAATATCTCGATAATTATTGCAAATATCGCAAAACGGTATAGGACTTTTATGTTTACCTCAACTTGTTCTACGTCCCCACAAAATTCCCAGAGGAGAATGTGAGACACCCTATATATATAAGGGTGAGTCATTTTAATCGTACCAGGCAAATATCTCGAAAAATATGGAAGATAAGGAAAAATATTTCAAACAAAAGTTATATGGTTCGGAGGGAGACATAAGATAGTGTAATTGGCTTGACCCTGGATAGTCGTTTGAAAGTCACGTGAAGGTCACCTTCAATTTCTTAAATGAAACCCTGCATTTTTCATTGCATATTCTTGTAGCTTACCTCGAAAGCTTTCCAAAACACTATAATAAAATATTTTTTTATTAACAAAGCGAGGACCAGGTAACTCACCCTGGGATTTTGACCCCAATTTTTTTAATTATTCTGGAGATGAAAAAAAGATACGTGTCACGGCGTTTGATTGAATAGGCCTTAGTTTTGGAGTAATAAATTTATGAAAATTGACCATATCCGAAACGCACCGCGGCGCGCCATATGAATCTACCCGGTAACTGTACTTCTAACCAGTGCAATTGGCTTCGTGAGTTAAGTGCTTGCTTCATAATTAAGATCCAAGTTCGCTCACGGAGATGAGCAATAATTTTTTTTTTTTAATGAGTGTTTTATTTATTTTTATTTATTTTGATGCTATTGATATAGTATAAAAAAATATAGTATAAATCCCAATTATCATCGGGAGCTTTTATAGATATGATCAAGTACGCTTGGTTTGCATCGAAATTAATTCCTGAAAGAAATGTGTTTCAAAACGTCAACGAAATATGTTTCCCCCCAGACTTACGGAAAAATAAATGTGATACTCCTTCATTTATTCATTGTGCAAACTGTAGAAAATTTATATGCTTTAAATGTATTTATGATGTTTATCGTTCAAGTAATTGTTCCGTATCGAAATAATTTAATTTTGTAATAAATCCGTAATACTTAAATAATTGAATTTTATAATAAAAATATTCACATTCACATTTCAGATGTTTGTTTCTTATTCTTCTTCTACGATTAATTATTTTAAAAACTAGAAATTTAAAATACTGTTAATATTATTTCCAATTAAATTTTAAATTTAAACAATTTGAAAATTTATATGCGTTACCTTTATATGTTATCCATTACAAATAACTTATATATTATTATTATTACTTATTTATTATTTCAAATATTATTATTTGAATTAAAATTCCTTTAAAATTAAATTTAAATTAATGTTTAGAATATGTAAAAAGAAATCCATTATTTTTGCATGAAATTGAAGGCTTTATTTAGCATAGTTAGAATGATCCGATTTAGGTCAAATATGCACCGTTTTGTTCGATAACTTGTTGCCATTTTGAAGGTAATTC
>NW_022639613.1:317811-318147 GCF_010583005.1 Odontomachus brunneus | reverse complement strand
GCTGGCCGCTTCTGGGCGATTGATTCTTTCAGACGGTCCAATTGTTGACAGTACAGATCCGAATTAAGAGTTTGGCCGTAGGGGAGCAGCTCATAGTGGATGATTCCCTGCCAACCCCACTAAACACACAGCAAAGCCTTCCTGACCGTCAATCCTGGCTTGGCCACCGTTTGCGCCGGGTCACCGCGTTTCGACCACGACCGTTTTCGCTTGACGTTGTCGTAAGTGATTCACTTTTCACCACCAGTCACTATCCGCTGCAGAAATGGGTCGATTTTGTTGCGATTCAGCAGCGATTCGCAAATGGAAATTCGGTCCATGAGGTTTTTTTGCATT
>NW_022639613.1:315829-317581 GCF_010583005.1 Odontomachus brunneus | reverse complement strand
AACCAAAATTGCGCGTGATTGGCTGTTACAGTATCAGGACCATAAACACTATTCACATTTTTAGCCGCCTGGCTTGCGTTTTCGCCTTTATCGAAGAAAAACTGTAAAATATGACGTATTTTCTCTTTGCTGGTGTCCATCTTTGACGCGCGCTCAAACAATACTGAGTCAAACAATCACAAAACTGTCTGAGAAGTTTTTTTAGTACGAAATCTTATCTTTCTAACGCTATCTAGCGTAAACCGATCGCACTTATACAACGCGAGATACACATTACTAAAGCCATCTATTGGAAAAATAATGGATTTCATTTTACTACACCTTACATTAAATTAAATTTTCTATTTCAAAAATTTGCATACTATATCAATATCATCAAAATAAATAAAAATAAATAAAAACACTCATTAAAAAAAATTATTGCTCCGTGAGCGAACTTGCATCTTACGAATTATGAAGCAAGCACCTAACTCACGAAGCCAACTGCACTGGTTGGAAGTACAGTTACCGGGAAGGCTCATATGGTGCGCCGCGGTGCGCTTCGGATATGGCCAATTTTCACAAATTTATTACTCTGAAACTAAGGCCTATTCAATCAAACGCCGGGACAGGTATATTTTTTTTCATCTCCAGAATAATCAAAAAAATTGGGGTCAAAATCCCAGGGTGAGTCACCTGGTAAGTCCTCCCCTTGTAAGTATTTTTCGAATTAAAAAGTTTCAAATTTACAATATTGTTGCCATTAGCATTGGTACCCAAGGTGTTCGACCGACGGTTGAAACTTTTTGAATGTTGTTCAGGGCTATTACCTTGATAACATTTGTCAAGGTGAAGATGATTGGAGGTTGTTCCTAATATTTTCATTTTTTCAAATTTTACAGTGAAAACAGAAATAATAATTTAAAATCATAGGATAACATGTAGAATTCGATTGATTTTAAAGGATCATATGAAGATCACAGTGCTTCGTCGGGACCACAAAGAAGCACACGTGTGAAATCCCATTAATAAATTTCTTTAATAATCATAGCATTGTGATCTTCATATGATCCTTTAGAGTCAATCGAACTCCACATGTTATCTCATGATTTTAAATTATTATTTTTATTTTCACTGTAAAATTTGAAGAAATGAAAATATTAGGAACAGCCTCCCATCGCCTTGATTTTGACAAATGTTGTCAAGGTCATGGCCCTGAACAACATTCAAAAGGTTTCAGCCGTCGGTCAAACATCTTGGGTACCAATACTAATGACAACAATATTGTAATTTTGAAGCCTTTTAACTCGAAAGATATTTAATGAAAAAATATTATATTATAGTGTCTTGAAAAGCTTTCGAGGTAAACTACAAGAATATGCAATGAAAAATGGAGGTTCCCATTTGAGAAATTGAAGGTGACCTTCACGTGACTTTCAAACAACTATCCAGGGTCAAGCCAATTGCCATCTTATGTCCCCCTCCGAACCATATAAATTTTGTTGGAAATATTTTTCCGTATCTTCCATATTTTTTGAGATATTTGCCTGGTTCGATTAAAATAACTCACTCTGTATATATATATACAGGGTGTCCCGAAGTCCCATGATGACCCTTGGTGAGAACGTAGAACGGATTGAGGTGAGCAAGAAAGTCCTGTGCCGTTTTGCGATATTCGCAATAGTTTTTGAGAAATTAATTATTTTGTCTCAACAAATCAGCGTACAGAAAGCGGCAGCGGAAAGAAAGATGCCTTCGGCCGACGTGCGACCG
>NW_022639613.1:311438-315745 GCF_010583005.1 Odontomachus brunneus | reverse complement strand
TATATATATATATATATATATATATATATATATATACCCGCATAAGGCATCCAAGAAGAAAAATATTGGTAGAACAGATAAAAGTAAACAAATATTGTATAGGTCATTTTTCAAACAACCACGTAAAATTTCGAGTTATTATATAAAATAGATCAACAAATCAGTGCGCGCGACGCTGCAGGCGGAACATACGGCTCGCCATGGTCGGCGAAGAAAATGGACGAGCGCACACGTACACGGATGCACACACGGAGCTACCCATTTCCGTATGCCAAACAATCCATCTCTCTGGCCTATAAGATAGGCTCGCGAGCAATTGTCCATTTTTTTCATCGGCCGCGGCGAGCCGTATGTCCCGCCTGCCGCGTCGCCGCGCTCTGGTATGCCAAACTATTTTAATTAATATCTCGAAATTTTACGTTGTTTGAAAAAAGACCTATACGATGTTTGTTGACTTTTATCTGTTCTACCTATATTTTCTTTCTTGGACGCCTTATGCAAGACACCTTATATATACAGAATGTCCGAAACCTTTCTTGACACAAATCGTAAAAGTAGAACGGATTAAACGGAACAGAAAAGTCAAATACTATTTTGCGAAATTTGCAACAGTTTTCGAGTAATTAATTATTTTGTCTGAGAAAATAAGTGCTTGGGCCGGCGCGCGACCGTGATACACGTGAATCGCAGCTCGTTGCGTCGCTCCGCTCATAGCTACGCTGTGTCTCGTAACTATAGTAACTATTGCTACGAGACACAACATAGCTATGGACGGAGGGACGCAGCGAGCCGCGATTTACGTGTATCCCGGTCGCGCGCCGACCCGAGCGCTTATTTGTTCAGACAAAATAATTAATTACTCGAAAACTATTGCAAATTTCGCTAAATAGTATTTGACTTTTTTGTTCCGTTTAATCCGTTCTACTTTCTTATGATTTGTGTCAAGAAAAGTTTCGGACACCCTGTATAATCACACATATATAATTTTTTATGTAATTATACATAATCATTTTTACCAGGTGGATAATTATTTATTTTAAATATTAAAAGTTTTGTTGTTAGTAATTATTAGTCATTCATTCACATAATTCGTACTGCTCACATGTATTTCAGGTGACAATAACTAAATGTTTTTGCGGAAAAGTATTACTAATCAGTAATAAATTATGAGTATCCAGTAGATTTATTATTACTAACTAGTAATTTTAAGTTCTTAAATTACAAAGTTAATCTTCAACTGGAACACTATATCTGCCTCTCGATTCTGCAGCACATAGATGTATGTCAGCCGACGTTTTCAATCCCGTATATCTTTGTATATCTTTGTATGTAATACATAAAATTTGAAATTTTTTATTGATACGTCGAATAATCAAAGAGAAAAATGAATGGGTGTAAAAATCGAGAAATTAAAAATATTCAAAATGTTCAGAAGAAAAAAAAGTAAACATTTTAACTGGCGAGAGAAACGTTTTTCTTTTGGAAATTCGTAGTTTCAAAGAGAAAACCGTTAGACAGATGTTTTTAGCGGGCTTGTAAAGATAATCAAACGTACTTTAAAAAAAAATATTATTTCGATTATTTTTAAAAAGTATATTTTTTCGACAAAGTGAAGTTAGATAATTTAGAAGTAAAAAATAACATATAGAATTCATAGAAAAAATTCATTTTGAAATTAAAACATTTTGAATATGAAAATATATAATCTAAGAGATGTTTTTTTATCTATTTGAAAACAAACTATTTCTAAGAATATCAAATTATACACGCTTATTCAGACTTTGTTTTAAGTGTTTCGAATTTCTATAAAATAACATCAGAAATTATTAAAAAATGCGACAAATCAACTTATTTCCACTTATTAACGATAAATTTAAATTTATTATACACAAAACTTAAATTATTAAAATAAAAATTATTAAATTAATTAAATTATTAAATTAATTAATTATTAAAATAAGAATACATAAATTAATAATTTCAACAATTCGTACGTTTCTAGATTTGTAGATATAGTGCACCCATAGATAGACAAATCACGACTATAAGAAATTCCTACCCAACTTTCAGAACCTGTTATGGTAGGTAATTAGTAGTGGAGATACGAAACCTTTTTTACCTCTACTCCAGTCTCCTCCACCTTTTACGGCTTGTGAATGCTTAGCGCTGTTATATATAGCTCGGGTGTACGTAACCCAGTGCTCCAGTTGAGCGTTAATACTACTCCAGAGTAATTCAGTAATTAAAGCAACATTAATAGTTACTGATTTAGTGCTAAGTCTCGTAATGAATTACTGTAAATTGTCAAGAGACACGAAAGCATCTCGTATCAAGTGAACGTATGAAACGAGGAACGGACGTGAGATCGACTGCGTGTATCTTATTTAACCCTCTGCTGACAACGTTGGGGTCGGATACAATCCCAAACACACATTGCTGGATATGTTCCGCAACTTCACGTTGTCAGCAGAAGAATAACACTAGTTCAACGTTAGGCAAGATTATCATTATTGTTGTGACTATTGTCGTGAGCTAATTGAATTAAAGTCTAAGAAGGCTCAATGGATTTTTCAGGATTTAATTATACCACAAACCTATACTGTCTTTATTTTTATCCTATATGCTTTATAGGAGGAGATATTCTAATAAAAAGAGATCGAAATCGTGCGAAATCACCAAGTTTTTCGTCTTCGTCATCGACAACTTTTACTTTATCAACGATTAGATAGCATATAATATACATATCAACCGTTTACCGACACTGTAAGGTTACAGTTACTGAGTTACCGCATAGTTATGGATTTATTCACACACATGTATAGAACTATATAGAAACTACCTTGGTAGAAATCTGTACAGTTTTGCTAGACACCCAATCAGTTACTGTCTAATATTACTGCATTCTCATTAATTACTGCATTTCATAAATGTGTCGGAACTGCGCAAAAACTGGGAAAAAATTGAACATAATTTTATTACGGTTTTTAACATAGGTTTTATACCACACGCATACGTGTAATAAAGAGATATATTAAATTATATTAAATTTATTACTAAAAAAAGATCTTAAAGTATGTGAACGTGTAGTAAAACATAGAGCAAAGAAGAGGAAATTGGAGGAAATCCGGAACTTAATACAACAAGACATTACTGCGGAAGTGATACATAAGGTTAGAGTCAAAAGTGAGGAAACAAATGAGCAACAAATGTATAATAATAACACAGAATTGTGTTATGAAGAGAATACAACAGATTATTCTGATAATAATGAAAATTATAATAACGTGGATTACAAATCGGATAAAATAGTAAAAGAATTAAAAGAATGAATTGTTTCATGTAGAATGCCTCATGTGCATACTGATAAATTATTAAAAATATTAAATAGATTATTACCGACACTTCCTATGTGTACAAAAACATTACTAGAAAGTACTTCTGCAACATATCTGTTGGAAAATATGGAAGATACAGATAATTTAATGGGGGAGTTTATATACTTGGGCATCGCACAAGGTTTAAAAACTTATGTTAATGTTAATTTACATACAAATCATGAGTTACAACTACAATTTAATATAGATGTTATGAAACCATACAAAAGCAGCAACAAAACGCTTTGGCTAATTTTAGAGTGTATTTTACATCTAACATATATGAACCTTTCACAGTCGCTTTATATTCCGGAACTCATAAACCCAAAAGTCTTGCACAGTATTTGGAAAAATTTATTAATGAAATAAATAAACTGCTTTGCAAGGGATTAGTTATTAAAGAAACACAATTTTCAATTAAAATACACCCTTTATTTATGGCATTCCAGCACATTCTTACTTGAAATGTATAAAATGACATATGTTATTTGATAATTGTGAATGTATCACTGATCAATTATTACTATCACTGATTTTTTTCAATAAAAGTTATTGTACCACTTTAACAATACATTAAAAAACTTTAGCAGAAATAGAAAACAGATTTGGATATAATTAAAAAGTTATAATTAAACAGTTATATATATATATATATATATATATATATATATATATATATATATACAGGGTGTCCCGAAGTCCCATGATGACCCTTGGTGAGAACGTAGAACGGATTGAGGTGAGCAAGAAAGTTCTGTGCCGTTTTGCGATATTCGCAATAGTTTTTGAGAAATTAATTATTTTGTCTCAACAAATCAGCGTACAGAAAGCGGCAGCGGAAAGAAAGATGCCTTCGGCCGACGTGCGACCGTGACACTCGCGAATCGTATCTCGCCGCATCCCTCCGCCCATAGCTACGAGACATAGCGAGTC
>NW_022639613.1:310892-311032 GCF_010583005.1 Odontomachus brunneus | reverse complement strand
GTTTCCATTTTAAAAAAACCACTTCCGGTTGAAGTAACCCACTTTCGGTCAAAATCAAAAGTTGAAAGGTACGCCATTTTGGTTCCCCCTCCAAACCCTACAACTTTTATATGAAACTTTTTTCGATTCCTGGCCACACA
>NW_022639613.1:310677-310821 GCF_010583005.1 Odontomachus brunneus | reverse complement strand
TATATATATATATATATATATATATATATATATATATATATATATATATATATATATATCCAGATTGCCAAACCTGCGCGAACATATTTCGAGCAGAGCTTGCTATCAACTTTTGATGGCAAGTAGATAACAAATTTGATGCAG
>NW_022639613.1:309034-310667 GCF_010583005.1 Odontomachus brunneus | reverse complement strand
TAGATAACAAATTTGATGCAGAATCTGTTATATCAAATCTTGCTGCCAAATTGCCGCCAGATATGCGGCAGAGCTTGTTGTCAGATAATTGCTGCAGATTTGCAGCAAAAACCACGCAGAGCTTGTAGCGATTTGACGGCAGATTGGCGGCAAAAACCGCGCAGACCTTGCTGCGCTGCAAGCTTTGCGCGGTTTTTGCTGCAAATTTGGCATCAATTGCCCGACAGCAAGATCTGTCGCCAAAACCGTAGCCTAATGTAGACACAGATGGCTATGATTTTGCTGTGGATTTTTGATCAAATTTGCTGCCAATCTGCGCGCAGTCTGCGCTCAATTTACTAATTGGGTATATATACAGGGTCAGGAAAAAGTACGAAAACCCTGAAAAATCTCAAAAAATATAAGTTTTACAGAAAAGTGTTTCAAATAAAAGTTGTATGATTTAAAAAGATCTATTTAATAGTCTCATCAGTTTGACCCTGACTGGCGTCGTTAAGGTGAAGTCAAAGTCACCTTGAATTTTTTAAATAGAATACGCCATATATTATTACATATTCTTATAGCTTATCTCGAGAGCTTTCCAAAACACTATAATAAAATATTTTTTCGTTAAGAACTTTTCGAGTAATAACACTTGAAATTTCCAGCACTTTGACATATAGTAGAATATCTTGTAAAATATTCATCTTTCGATTATCTTGCCTTAATGCTTTTTTGCACAGAATAATGAGACAAATTAATTAGCTTAAAAAAAATTGGCTTAAAAAAATTTTTTACATTATAAATATAAAAAAATTTTTTGTGCTTTTTTTAAGCCAATTAATTTGTCTCATTATTCTGTGCAAAAAAGCATTAAGGCAAGATAATCGAAAGATGAATATTTTACGAGATATTTTGTATTCTATGTCAAAGTGATGGAAATTTCAAGTGTTATTTCTCGAAAAGTTCTTAATAAAAAAATAGTTTATTATAATGTTTTGGAAAGCTCTCGAGATAAGCTATAAGAATATGTAATAATATATGGGGTGTTCCATTTAAAAAATTCAAGGTGACTTTAACTTCACCTTAACGACGCCAGCCAGGGTCAAACTAATGAGACTATTGAATGGACATTTTTAAATCCTACAACTTTTATTGAAACGGATAACGAGAATCCGTGCCCCTGGATCGTTAAAGATTGGAGTACTTTTGTTAATACAAAGGTACTCCAATGTTTAACGATCCAGGGGCACAGGTTCTCGTTATCCGATCGAGCAAAAGTTTGGCAGGGATTTCTTTTTTGTCAAATGGAAACTTTTTGGAGGGTGCCGCGGGAAAAATTCGAAAAAAAATTTTGACCAAGAGTAAAATAAGGACTACTCTAATATACACACATATTCTAATAAATGTTTTGTTATAGTAATTATATTCTTATATTGTTTAAAGAATAATATACTCAGAATTTGTATTGATAAAAATCAAATTGTCAGTAAATCTTTAGTATGCTAAAAAAATATGCTAAAAAAATTTATCATAGCTGAAGCGATTAAATTTACAAACTCAATAAAAGTCAGTAATAAGTTTATTATGTGCAATACAGCCTTCTTCAGTTGTATGAAAGGTTAGAATATTTGAATATGTTATTCTATTATTA
>NW_022639613.1:302838-309024 GCF_010583005.1 Odontomachus brunneus | reverse complement strand
TCCTGATATTCGGGCGTCCCGGTACTTTCCGAACACCCTGTATAACTTATAATTTTGTTAATATATTTTTAAATTATATATTTGTTTATATATAATTTTTATGTTATAGATGTGATATTACTAAACGCAAATAGTACGAATAAATCTATAGCGGAAAAAGAAGTTGTAAGTGCTTTAGGAAAGGTTTTGTCTAATTCTCGAGACTGGGATGGTACTAGAAGAGCTAAACTAATAATATACCTACAGAATCACCTGCTCCTTGTCAGTAGTTCAGCAGTAATATTCCTACGAGAAAAACAGTGTTCTTTGTCAATGACAATAATCAACTGGAGTTTTTCCAGTCCAAGAGTGGAAATAGTGATTCGGATGATTTAGAAAAGTTATAGTTTTGTTTACTTTGTAACAACCGTACTCCGCGTGTCGGTTGTTTAGTGTATCACAAGGAAATTCGCTCGTCGGAGTCCGGGTTCGAGTATTGATTGACATCAGCAAGTACCAAAAATAAATAAAAGTTTATTAGATTTTCAAGATACAGAACAACTGTTGGAACTTCGCGTAGCTCAGCGTAAGACGACGCCAGTAATCGGGTCGCGCTCTCGATCGGTCGCGTCCCGCGGTTCGGTAAGCGGAGCGTATAGCGCGAAAACGGTGTGTCGCGAGAGACAGTGTCGGCAAGTCGAGATGATTCAGTGAGTCGCGGCGCGGACAGGTTGGTGACCGCGGGAAACCGGCGGTAAAGTCGGTGTTTGCGTCTACCAGCACGTGGCACAATGTATCGGGCGACTCGTTCGTTGCTGTCGCGAAATATACAAGTATCGACAACGTTCGATCGAGCGCAGCGAACACACTAGCACGTGGACTTGCACTTGGACTCGGGATACGATCGGTACCGAGAAGGCTCGATGGAGTTCGCGAACACACAAACGCTTTGTCCGGTCGTTGGAATCAGATAGGAAGGCGAAGTCGATGTCAAGAGCTCTTGATGGAGATAGCGAACACACAATCTCCTGGTGCCGGTTTTGCCTGTACGGGTTCGAAAGCTGACGGGAAGGCCGAGACGATACGGTCTGAATCCTCGCTCTCCGCTCTTGAGCATCGAGTTCGGTATACGGTCCGGATCGGTCTGGTCTCGCTTATTTCCCGGCCACGGTTTATATACCGTATCTTTACATTTGACAGTTGTTGACGTCTTGTGTCCGCGGTATTGTTTTTGATGCGTGATGGGCGCGGCGCATGTTTGTGTTTATATTATTTGTTTGGCGCTAAGCGCCGTTTACAGCCGACGGATGTTAGGTCGGCTGTTTAGTGACGATGCGTGTGAGGCATCGTCACAACTTTTATTACTACTTTTATTTTATTACTATTTATTACTTTATTATATATTATAAATATTACAATAATTTTGTTTCGATTCAATAGATAAAAGTAGCAACGTGAAGTTAATCTTACATATGTTTTTATGTTTTGTTATTATCGCTACCGTAAAACCTCCTATGTATATTTCTTTAAATTACATATTAAATTTAATTTTGCATTGTTAGAATGTTAGGTTAGGGTTGCAAGTAAGCAATACAAGAATAAGTATTAATAAAGAATGTTACTGCAACGAGAACACATCACTCTCATAAAAAATATCATACATTTCCTGTTCAATTGTACACATAAAAGTTGTCTAATTGTTTGTAATAAGTTTGGCAAACTAAAATAATTTAATCAGAGTATAATACTTAAAAAATAAGTTTCTTATTTGTTTATTTAGTTATGTTCTGAAACTTATTACAAAAAATTAGATAACTTTTGTGTACGAATTTTATTAACCTTTAAATTGTAGAATAAGCAAGCATGCACACAATATCCAATATTAGCATAAAACTGTCCATTTTATGAACAGTAAACTTGCTTTTTAATCAATTGAATAGTTTCTTTGTCCAATTATTCCATAGTTTTTAGTCAATAAATGAGTTCAAATTTTGCGCAGCTTTTGTGCCCAATAATTGCAGACAAAACGTTACATATAGACCAGAATCCCAACAGTTATATTCGTCAGTTACTGGGCAGAAGTCAATATAACTGCTCATTAACTGTTCAAAAACTGCACGAAATTTCTACCAGGGTAGCTCAGTAAGTAATGAAACATTACAGCAATATTATAATTATGTTATTTAATAATATGTAATATCTTCAAATATGTCGTTTTTAACGTTAGAGTATATAGAACATCTTTATAAACAAATTTTGACACTGATTTGGAGATTGCGATAATGTTGAAATTACATATAATCCTAACATTGTAAATAAATACTGTATTTAGGTTTTTTTAACATTCTGTATTCACTTCTTCAATACGTACTGACGTCATCTACAAAAAACTTAAAAAGTTAACTCATAACAGTCTAAACAAACTAATGTTTGATCGCTTTGTTTAAGAGAGGAAATACCTTTAGAACCTTCAAAAAATTTTTTTTTTATAAGATGTTAATACAACCTCTCAAGAATATGATTCCAAAGTTTTAAAGCGAAATTTGAAGTTCTGTTGTTATAGCCTGTGAATGTGATCCATTCTTGCTTGACGCCGGAGCTCGCCGCAGATATAAACGACCGCTCGGAGCGGGGAGCCTGCCTTTCATAATCCGCTTTTTTCTAATTCTTGTTAGTTCGGGTAGAACAGATGTTTTGAAAGAAGTGTTTATGAAATATTTCAAAATGAAAGGATTATTATACATCGTCCAACTGCCTTTACTAAAGAGAGTCGGCGCCAGTGTCGCAGTCAGTTTAGCTTCAAAATTCAATTTGCACGGAACGGTTTTAAAAACTAAAAAAAAAAGTCATATTCAAAAAGAAGCAGAGATGTGACATCCCGAGCATCGAATTCGCGTAAAAGACACTTCAGTGGTAATCTTGCAGCTGGTGCAAATAGCAAAAGGTTCAAATTATTGGAGCACATTTGAAATTTTTGGAGCACTCTGCACCACTGCACCCAGACATACAGAAGCATATTCTTCTTATTTATGAAGACCTGTCACAAGAAGATCTACTCCAAAGATGAGCAGCCATAAACAGAATGCTAACGAAAGTTTTAATTCAACTCTTTGGCGCTTCAAAGTACCTGCATTCTGGGCTGAAATTCATTGACATTGCAGTAGATATGGCAGCCGGCTTGTTTAATGTTATGCTTCTATTTACAAACCATGAGCATCATAAATATCATCATTGGAAAGCAATGCAGAACGTATACTGACAACATCGATGAACACGAGCTGATTCGACAGGAGCGACGCAGCTCGTTAACGATCAAGGAGGCTCGTAAAGCACGTAGACAAGAACATTTGGAGAAAAATCAGCTTTATGAGGAAGCTGAAGGATTATTGTATGGTAATTGTAGAAAGCTCCTTTGAATAGATTAACTAACAGTAAGATTTGAAAATAGCATATTTTTTCTCAACATATATAATGAATCTATTTGAGTCATCGGTTTAATGGGATTTTGGGAATATAAATATATATATATAAAAATTGGGACTCAAGGATTGGTCTAAGTATGGAAGGTTGATTCGCCGTGTACGATAATCGAAGAAATTTCGATACGTGCGTTTAACATGCTGAACATATTATCCTCCCACTATCATATTAATATTAAAAAGTAATATTAGTATCTAATAGCACTAAGTCACCCGTGCTTGCTCCTTATATGCCATTTTCAAATCTTACTGTTAGATTATTGTATGGCCCTGGAATTGCAGACTAGCCGGTAAGTCATTGAAATCATTGAGTTTTTACTTCTCGAAACTTTAAACACGTTTTTTTTCAAAACTGCATTTTCGAAATTGGTGTAACTCAAAAACTATTTGACCGATCTTGTTGAAACTTTGCATATATCTAAATAACAATATTATCTTGTCTTTGAACCTATAGGTTTAAAAAAATCATTGAAGTACTTTTTTATTGTAAAATATAGAAAAAATTTCGTGTAAAATTTGAACTTATTTTTAAAAAACGTACCATTTCTGTAATTTTTAATTTTTTTTCACTTTTCTTAGGTTCGCGCACACCGTATGAATGTTAATGATCAAAAAAATGTTTACGTGTTTGTTTCAGATATATACCGGAAAGGCTAAAGCTTACCGTTTCATAACTCGCGCCACAATCTTGCCGGAAGACAGTATCACAAATCCGTAATTTTTAAATATTTTGTAAAAACAAAAATACGTTGTGATAGTTAAAAGTACTAATAAATAATATCCAAAGTTTCAAAAATATAAGACAAGCCGTTTCCCTTAAAAAAAGTTCATAAGTATTTCCTTATTTTAACCTCATTAAAGGTATTTCTCCCCTTAAGTAAAATATTTGATATTTCTTAGGTTATTGCATCATTTCGCTTCATACATTTGTTTTCGCATTTCGACCCCATAGCAGTCATTCCATCTTGTTCTTTATTGTATTTCTTGTATTATAGCTAATATAAAAATTTATGAAATATACAAATTTACTGATATGTACAATTTAACGATGTAATAATTAATAAGAAGTATACATGTTGCTTTTATTTCCATTTCCCCCTATATGCATACATTAATTAAAATAAAATGTCATATTATAAAACTTTCTTTTACATACCTTGTTATCCATTTTATTATCCCTTTAATATAACAGTTTATCATCAAAGTATATTTATAAAAATCTAGAATAGCTATTGGTATTTATGGCAATAAATCTCTTATGTACATTGCGGAAGTTCATGTATAGTTCCAGTTTCTTTTCTTAAACATTGAGATGTACGTAAGAAATGTTGTAATTAAGAAAGAGGAAATTACACAATAAAGATATATATGAGAATAACAAAACTCAATAATGTATTAAGAAATAAAGTACAGCTGATCGAATAGAAACGTTACACTCATGAATGATACGTTTACATCGTCACAGAACTCAACATTTATTATTCTGCACATGGTAAAAAGTACATAAACGCAACGTAAATATATGTATCAATCGGAATATCAATCGGAAACGTCACAATAATAAACAACCTGTCTCGCCATTATATATCACTCCGAACGTGAACTTTACATGAGCACTGTCGTGTCTCTTCATACATATTTTCATAAATAAAATTTGATATTCATGGAAAATTTGATATTCATTGAAAATTTGAGAGCATGGTGTAAAACTAAAAGTTTTTTTATTTTCAGAAAATATATGTCCTTTCGTAAAAAATAAGAAGCATATGGTTATGATGAATATAATAACTATTATTATTGTTGTTATATATATTATATATTGAAATATTATACACGGTAATATATCTTGCATATGTGTACTACTTGTTATCTCTTATTACGAGACAGTACGAACTGAGCGTTTTACGTCGTTGTATCGAGCGAGCTACTACACAGTTATGCGTCGCATATGGAGATAGTACACGTATGGAGGACATTACACCTATTTTACGATCGGTTCGTATCTTGGAAAATAATATTCTTATATACGGTTGAATTCGAAAAAAGAATCCTTTAATTTGGTCCAAAAAAATTTTTAGATTACAAAAGAAATAATCAGTAGTGGGGGTATGTTTAAAATTATTACATTTTTGAAAGAATTGATAATATTGCTATAAAGTATTCTTTAAACCTTTCAAGTTTTATTAAGAAAATTTTTTCATCTCGTATACTTTGGACAATATTAGCTCCGAAAGAATAAAACTAGTTTTTTCAAAGAGGTGTTTTTGAAAAGTGCGTATGGGCGCGTATAAAAAATTACGTGTCCCTTTTTTTGATCTAAATTCCCAAGTAGGAATCGTATACGTTTCGCCAGTACGGAAAAATGGCGCGGTACTGGATTGATACCGAAAAGCGGATGTCTGGTTTTGATACTGCCTTAGTACTGGGCCTAAAAAAGCTGTATTATTAGTACTGGCTAAGGTACTGGATAGTCGTACCGTACGTATACTGGGGCATTACCGAAAAATGTTTGTCGTTTTCGGTATTAGCCCAGTATTGAAAAAGCTGTATTATTGATACTGGTCCCGTTCGTAGAATCAGTACTGGATATCCAAGTAAGAATCGTATACAATCTGCCAATAGAGGATATTGGGCCAGTATTGTGCCGGTACCGAAAAACGGACGATGCGAATGTTCTTTATGAGAAAACGGAAGAGGTCACTAACACGAAACCTAAACTCAGTGCCTA
>NW_022639613.1:302503-302828 GCF_010583005.1 Odontomachus brunneus | reverse complement strand
CCATTTAAAAACATCATTGTGACCTTGACCTGATCTTTATGACGCAACTCAAGGTCAAACTGCTAATATTATAAAATAGATCTTTTTAAACCCTACAACTTTTGTATTTAACATTTTTTTATACAACGCTTTGTTTTCGAGATATTCAGGTGTTCCGGTATATAATATTCACCCTGTATACCAGTAATGTGTATTATAAATCGGTACTGGGCCACTTTGATGACAGTAGTAAATTCCTACTTGGGTTATAACATATTTTATGCTCATCGAAATCAGAGGAGAACACTTGCGTAGGTTTATTTGTTAATACTGTGCAACTACGCCT
>NW_022639613.1:302267-302493 GCF_010583005.1 Odontomachus brunneus | reverse complement strand
TTTTTCCTCATATGACTATTAAAAATAGATATGTATAGATACAAACGAGAACATCCCAGCCATAGTCTGATCTTTCTTTCCATACTATATAGTTGTAATTAACAATTGTACAAGTAATAAGATAAAAACAAATAATAAGAGTAAGAATTACTAGGAATCGATACTGGCCCAATACTGGGACTTTCCCAGTGCTAGGAATCAATACTTTTTTTTGCTGGTACAGTAG
>NW_022639613.1:302084-302257 GCF_010583005.1 Odontomachus brunneus | reverse complement strand
CAAACAAAGCGCGCTACAAGTTCAACCGGCTGTAAAAAATTCAATATTTTCATTTTAAAGTACAATGTTCAAGCTTTAATTTGAGTCATTTTTTACAAATTTATTTGTTAATACATATATGTTATATCATATGTGTTTTTGATATAATTCTAACTATTAATATTAGTATGATT
>NW_022639613.1:299383-302074 GCF_010583005.1 Odontomachus brunneus | reverse complement strand
GACTATTAAAAATAGATATGTATAGATACAAACGAGAACATCCCAGCCATAGTCTGATCTTTCTTTCCATACTATATAGTTGTAATTAACAATTGTACAAGTAATAAGATAAAAACAAATAATAAGAGTAAGAATTACTAGGAATCGATACTGGCCCAATACTGGGACTTTCCCAGTGCTAGGAATCAATACTTTTTTTTGCTGGTACAGTAGTGATTTTCGGTACTGTGACAGTACTGTTTTCCGATACTGGCCCTTTTCTATCATCCCAATATCATATCAATACTAAACCCGTACTGGCATATGCCATCTGATACTATGCCAGTAATGTGTATTATAAATCGGTACTGGGCCACTTTGATGACAGTAGTAAATTCCTACTTGGGTTATAACATATTTTATGCTCATCAAAATCGGAGGAGAACACTTGCGTAGGTTTATTTGTTAATACTGTGCAACTACGCCTATCTTTACAAACAAAGCGCGCTACAAGTTCAACCGGCTGTAAAAAATTCAATATTTTCATTTTAAAGTACAATGTTCAAGCTTTAATTTGAGTCATTTTTTACAAATTTATTTGTTAATACATATATGTTATATCATATGTGTTTTTGATATAATTCTAACTATTAATATTAGTATGATTAAAATATTGAATTTTTTACAGCCGGTTGAACTTGTAGCGCGCTTTGTTTGTAAAGATGGGCGTAGTTGCACAGTATTAACAAATAAACCTACGCAAGTGTTCTCCTCCGATTTTGATGAGCATAAAATATGTTATAACCCAAGTAGGAATTTACTACTGTCATCAAAGTGGCCCAGTACCGATTTATAATACACATTACTGGCATAGTATCAGATGGCATATGCCAGTACGGGTTTAGTATATTAGTATGATATGTAACGACTTAAACTCTTTGGAAATAAAATCTGTGAAGATTTTTACAACATTAGTATCACATACGCGTACATTGATCGAATGTAACAACTACAAATAAACTCTATTAACGCTATTACAACATATCATAAGTATCAAAGCCTGATATAAATATTAATAAGTAAATATATATTTATTTATTTATATTTATATTATTATGATGTGATACTCATGATGTGATAGCGTTAATAGAGTTTATTTGTAGTCGTTACATTTTATCAATGTACACTAGGATTCATTAATGCCTTTACACTTCCGGTATCTGGAGAATTGGATTTTTTTGATCTGGCGCATCGTTTCTCAGTAAGCATGAATCATGACTATTAATTAGTTGTTGGTTCTTTCAGTAACTAACAATCACGATTCACGTTTATTGAGAAAAGATGCGCCAGATCGAAAAAGTCCAATTCTCCAGATACCGGAAGTGTAAAGGCATTTATGAATCCTAGTGTACGCGTATGTAGTACTGATAGTAATTGTGATAGCAATTTCCAAAAATCTTATTTTAAGTCGTTACATTCTTCTAATATACGCGTATATGATACTAATAGTGTAATAGTGTTCACAGATTTTACTTTAAGTCGTTACACTTTCAATTTTCAACAAATAAGGACAGAGCACACTCATTGCGCTAAATAGCGTTTCCCCGAAAGCAGCCATTAAGAACGATACAGATATATAAGATAGAATGAACGCTATATAGAATGATATGTAGCGTTGATAGCGTGCATCCTCAACATGCTTATAGTCGAATTTTATACTTAAGATATTTATGTCCAAGATCGGACATCTTATAGATGTCCAAATTATGAACATTAACGGATGACCAAAATCAGATATACAATGGACATCCATTGCATGTCCATAGATGTGCGGACATAAAATGGATACAAAATGGACGTTCATAGGACATGCTACCTGGGATTATATCAATATTAGTTGCATTTCGATTCTTGTTACGGCGTTTTCAACATTTATAGCATTTATAACAAATATGTCATTATAATAATTTTTGAACAACATAAACATAATTTATTAAAATATTATCAGAACTCATTGACAGCACCAGTTCCTGTTTCATTAAAGTCAAGCATCATTGCATCATTGTATCAAATCAAGCATCAAATAATGCGATTTAAGAAGATAAGAATACTCGCTACAAAATCAAAACTATGTGGTGATATATGTATGAGTGTAGCGAAACAAACTATGAAATGTTAAATATCCATTTATTATTTAAATAAAATAATCAAATATTAGATTGTTTGGAATATTACAATTAATACATCTGTTGAAATCCAACAAAAAATGTACTATATATAGTAATTTATCAAAAATTATCAAATAATCACTGAACTACTAAACAATGATTAATTATTATTAGTAATTACCAATAATACTTTTCTATAAAGCTATTTCCGGGTGGTGTCCAATTAACAAAAAATTATTATTACGTGTAATACTATGTATTAATATAATAGATCTAATTCTTCTAGTTAAAAAATTTCGCTTTTCTTAAACTCTATTTATCATCCTCATACAGTGCGGGAAAACTAATATTGTGTTGTCTTAAATCTTTTATAAAGAAAATATATTCTCTTTCTTTTTCACAAGAGTGATTTATGAAGTTTCTGTGTGGGCCCTCCCAGGAATTTCCCATGTCACTATGTGATGTATATATATCTATTCGTTTATCTTTTATAAGAATATATATATATATATATATATATATATATATATATATATATATATAT
>NW_022639613.1:294223-298709 GCF_010583005.1 Odontomachus brunneus | reverse complement strand
AATATGCAATAAAAAATAGGGGTTCCCATTTAAGATTTCAAATTTGCCCCCCCTCACCGCCCAAGGGGAGGGGTCGGGGGGCTAATTTTAACGTCATTGTACGTCCCCTTCAAAATGACGAAATTTTGATTCTAAACATTTTTTCGTAGTATGCTTATTTTTCGAGTTATTTGGCTGCCTAAGTTAAAATGGGTCACCCTGTATATATATATATATATATATATATATATATATATATATATATATATATATATATATATATATATATATATATATATATATATATATATATATATATATATATATATATATATATATATATATATATATATATATATATATATATATATATATATATATATATATATATATATATATATATATATATATATATATATATATATATATATATATATATATATATATATATATATATATATATATATATATATATATATATATATATATATATATATATATATATATATATATATATATATATATATATATATATATATATATATATATATATATATATATATATATATATATATATATATATATATATATATATATAAATCTTATCATCTACCAAGATTTGAAATGTTCTCCAGATTGCCTCGCGGCAGAGAAAAATAAACTTTTTCTCAATTCTTATAGGCAATCGCATATTCTACATGTATCGAAAAAAAATCAAGTCCTTGTATATACGGAGTGTCTCAAAAGTAACGAACGCAGTAAAACGAGAAAATTAAAATAAAAAAAAGTTGTTATCGAAAAAAGCAATAATTATTGAGTTATTAATTAAAATGTGTGGGCCAATGAATGTACTAGATCGACCGTAAGAAAAAAGTATAATGGCTTACATCTTAACACGTAGCAATGATGACGATCGGCCGACACAGCCGCGCGCTGAGTCAAACGACATTCACTGACAGTCGTGCGCTACTAGCCATTGCTATTAGCTGCTTGTCATTGTTGCTACATTAATCTAAGAAGTAAACCATTATACTTTTCTTTCGCATCCGATCTACTGCCTCCAATGCAGTATACTGCACGTTCATTAACTTAAATAGGTTAATTAATAATCCGTGACACTGGGTGTCTCGTCTCCGTCAAGCAACAGCTGAAGTGTCAGCTGAAGTGTATAGCTTGCAATTCTCTTGTGTATCTTGTGTAAACTAGTAATCGATGTCTCTTGATTACGATTGTAAACAAGTGTGTTGTTGTTCGAGCCTTCGTCTTGCGAGGACATGTCACGTTGTGTTTTAAGAAAGAATCTCTGAGTTTATAATTAAAAGTTTACGTTCTTTCTTAAACGTGTGTTGTTTCATTCCTTGTGAGTGCGCGAACGTAACATTTTGGGGGCTCGTCCGAGATTTGAACCCGGGACCTCTCGCACCCGAAGCGAGAATCATACTCAATGATTATTACAATCTCCAAAAAATAGTACATGACTTTTTTCTTTATTTTGACGCCTTCTATCCTCTCTTCTCCTGAGGCACTCTGTATATAGACCGTAACTTTCGGTATATTTATTTTTCTATATTGAAATTAAAAAAAACGTTTTAATTCGAGAAACATAATAATATGAGTAGATGTGTTGATTTTTAAATTCATCCATTACACTCTCGTTTTTTCTAACGCAGCCCAATAAAATTTATATTGTAAAGCAGCATATATGTTATAATATAATTGGAAAATTACACGCTTACTAAACTTTGGGGCATTCATAGCTGAAAATAATTCCGCTATAAATGTAATACGCAAAACACTTTACTCAATTAATTATTTAACAATTGCGGGCGGCATAATAGAACTTGTGTGTTAACTACATCATTAGAGAACGCATATATGCTATCGTAGTAAATTGGTAAACAAAATTATACACATATCTAAATTAAACTAAATGATCACTTATAATTTATTCGGTTCTGCCCATTATTTCACATCGAGGGAACTAAAATAATTATGAAAATAGCATAAAATGATAAACTGAAATAACAACAACTGTATACTTATTACAAGCTGAGAACATAACTGTCTTAGCATAGCAGATTTAAATGATTCGATACTTCCGTCTAAATATTTCGCCTTAATCTATTTAAGGTTTCTAGTATTTAATTGTAGTCATATTATTGAATCACATCCTATATATATGTAAATTTTGCAATAATTTTACTTCACATTAAATCACGTAATATGTGTTAAGGTATTTGAGCAATTCATATAATATATATATTTATAATATATGATATACAGGGTGTCCCGAAGTCCCATGATGACCCTTGGTGAGAACGTAGAACGGATTGAGGTGAGCAAGAAAGTCCTGTGCCGTTTTGCGATATTTGCAATAGTTTTTGAGAAATTAATTATTTTGTCTCAACAAATCAGCGTACAGAAAGCGGCAGCGGAAAGAAAGATGCCTTCGGCCGACGTGCGACCGTAACACTCGCGAATCGTATCTCGCCGCATCCCTCCGCCCATAGCTACGAGACATAGCGAGTCTATGTCTCGTAGCTATGGGCGGAGGGATGCGGCGAGATACGATTCGCGAGTGTTACGGTCGCACGTCGGCCGAAGGCATCTTTCTTTCCGCTGCCGCTTTCTGTACGCTGATTTGTTGAGACAAAATAATTAATTTCTCAAAAACTATTGCAAATATCGCAAAACGGCACAGGACTTTCTTGCTCACCTCAATCCGTTCTACGTTCTCACCAAGGGTCATCATGGGACTTCGGGACACCCTGTATATCATATATTATAAATATATATATTATATGAATTGCTCAAATACCTTAACACATATTACGTGATTTAATGTGAAGTAAAATTATTGCAAAATTTACATATATATAGGATGTGATTCAATAATATGACTACAATTAAATACTAGAAACCTTAAATAGATTAAGGCGAAATATTTAGACGGAAGTATCGAATCATTTAAATCTGCTATGCTAAGACAGTTATGTTCTCAGCTTGTAATAAGTATACAGTTGTTGTTATTTCAGTTTATCATTTTATGCTATTTTCATAATTATTTTAGTTCCCTCGATGTGAAATAATGGGCAGAACCGAATAAATTATAAGTGATCATTTAGTTTAATTTAGATATGTGTATAATTTTGTTTACCAATTTACTACGATAGCATATATGCGTTCTCTAATGATGTAGTTAACACACAAGTTCTATTATGCCGCCCGCAATTGTTAAATAATTAATTGAGTAAAGTGTTTTGCGTATTACATTTATAGCGGAATTATTTTCAGCTATGAATGCCCCAAAGTTTAGTAAGCGTGTAATTTTCCAATTATATTATAACATATATGCTGCTTTACAATATAAATTTTATTGGGCTGCGTTAGAAAAAACGAGAGTGTAATGGATGAATTTAAAAATCAACACATCTACTCATATTATTATGTTTCTCGAATTAAAACGTTTTTTTTAATTTCAATATAGAAAAATAAATATACCGAAAGTTACGGTCTATATACAGAGTGCCTCAGGAGAAGAGAGGATAGAAGGCGTCAAAATAAAGAAAAAAGTCATGTACTATTTTTTGGAGATTGTAATAATCATTGAGTATGATTCTCGCTTCGGGTGCGAGAGGTCCCGGGTTCAAATCTCGGACGAGCCCCCAAAATGTTACGTTCGCGCACTCACAAGGAATGAAACAACACACGTTTAAGAAAGAACGTAAACTTTTAATTATAAACTCAGAGATTCTTTCTTAAAACACAACGTGACATGTCCTCGCAAGGCGAAGGCTCGAACAACAACACACTTGTTTACAATCGTAATCAAGAGACATCGATTACTAGTTTACACAAGATACACAAGAGAATTGCAAGCTATACACTTCAGCTGACACTTCAGCTGTTGCTTGACGGAGACGAGACACCCAGTGTCACGGATTATTAATTAACCTATTTAAGTTAATGAACGTGCAGTATACTGCATTGGAGGCAGTAGATCGGATGCGAAAGAAAAGTATAATGGTTTACTTCTTAGATTAATGTAGCAACAATGACAAGCAGCTAATAGCAATGGCTAGTAGCGCACGACTGTCAGTGAATGTCGTTTGACTCAGCGCGCGGCTGTGTCGGCCGATCGTCATCATTGCTACGTGTTAAGATGTAAGCCATTATACTTTTTTCTTACGGTCGATCTAGTACATTCATTGGCCCACACATTTTAATTAATAACTCAATAATTATTGCTTTTTTCGATAACAACTTTTTTTTATTTTAATTTTCTCGTTTTACTGCGTTCGTTACTTTTGAGACACTCCGTATATACAAGGACTTGATTTTTTTTCGATACATGTAGAATATGCGATTGCCTATAAGAATTGAGAAAAAGTTTATTTTTCTCTGCCGCGAGGCAATCTGGAGAACATTTCAAATCTTGGTAGATGATAAGATTTATATATATATATATATATATATATATATATATATATATATATATATATATATA
>NW_022639613.1:290222-294061 GCF_010583005.1 Odontomachus brunneus | reverse complement strand
TCAACACTAAAATCACCACTTTGAAATCGTCGAAACCATTCTCTGCAAGATTTATCCGACGGTGCAGATTCACCATAAACTTCCACAAGCATTCGATGCGCTTCAGCTGCACTTTTCTTCCAATTGAAACAGAAAATCAAAACTTCCCGCAAATGGTGCTTATTTGGAACGAAACTCGACATTTTCAACGCAGTAAAAATTAAACTTGTTGTGCAAAACTCAAAGGCTTGTAAACAATATTTGGTTGACAGATGTTGACACTTCACGATACAGCAAAAATCAACTGTCGCCGTCAACCATTTATAGCACCTAGAGCCATCTTTTGAAAACGGACCGAACTAAGTTGTACACCCAATAAATATTTTAAATGCTGCATACAGTAATAGCGTAAGATAATATTAATAGGAAAATACAAGACGTGTTTAATTTCTTATTTGTACATGATACATTTAGTGATCGTAAAACCGCAAAACGTAAGGTTCGTAATATGAGATATTGAAGGTATTGTTTTGTTCATTTTCTGACTATTTCATTTTATTTCATTTTAATAAGTATATAAATTTGATATGCTAATTTTGTAATTGACTAGTCTTAGTATTTCTATATTTTTAAAATGACAGTCATCGAAAAATTATACACTTACTATATACAATTATGACTGAAGTCTGTGATTTACAATATTTCTACTATTGTATAGTAAAAGCGTTTATATAGAAAGTTTTTCTTTATTTCTTCCTTTGATTTTCTAATATGAGATACCATCCCATATAAAGAAACCCTTGTTTCATATTAGGAATATCTAATATAAGATATTATCTCATATAAGGAAACTCTTGTCTCATATTAGGAACCCTTTTTTTTGAAAAAGCAAAATCGGCACTTCTGATAAAAAATTTAAATATATTAATTTAATATTAATTTAATATATTACAAAGTATAGCTGTTATTGATTACTAACTTTTGGAGGTATTACCTGAATATATTTCCCATAAGTTTTACATAAAAACGGTAATTACGGTTACAAATTAAGTAAATTACAAGTCTTTAAAAAAAGGTGTCTCATATTAGGCACCTTTACTCTATAGATGCCTTCGTAGATACTTGATAATAATCAAGCGACACGGTAGTGTCGCGAAGCCAAGTGCAAGCGCGAAGCATTGGCGGCCTACCGTGTTATATTACACGACGACTTTAGTTGAATGTAGGCTAGATTTTCGTTTCGGCTATAACGGTTGAATTGACGAATTCTGGAGGGACTTAGTCGATTCCTTAAGTTTACATTATATCATAAAACTGCCTTTATTTTTGCTCTATGTGCTCTAGAAGCTGAGCTATTTTAGCTCAAAGTCTGAAATCGTGAATTTACGCGTGAGAAACGTCTCCTCATCAGAATTCTCCATCACATATCTTCTCCGTTAGATGGCGAGATGGCGAGAGTGTTGCGATTACCGATTTACCGACTTGTAACTGTCATCGCGGCAGAGTGACAGTTCGTGCGTACAAGAATGGGGTTATAACGAGGTTATATTTTTAATTTAATGGTTATAATTTATAATAGTTTTAAAAGTTGCGAAGTGTGTTTGCCGTGATAATTTTGAAGAAAAGTTTATTTATAGAATTAACAAGGATAATATCAGATAAGTATCTGCGAATGTATAAAATAAAAATATATAACGATATAAAACTTGAATATCTTGTGTCGTTTTTACTTTTTATAGCTAAATTAAATAATAAGAAAATAAAAGAAGAAGGAAAAGAAAAAGAGAAAAAAAGAAAGGGAGAAAGGAGAGAATGTGCGAGAAGAAATGAAAAGGAAACAGAAAAGTGAAGATAAATGATAAGATGGAAAAAACCATAAGAGAGCGAGATGAAAAGACAAGATGAATATATGAGTAAGAGAATGAATAAATAAAAGGATAAATAATAAATTTATCCATTCCTATCGTATCCTTTTCTTTTATTTTCAATACCCATACAGCACATGATATCATTTGTACATAATATTTTCATAGAAATCTGTACTCAGACTGTCGTCAGAAAGGAGGAAACTTTAAGAACACTTAATGAATTTATTGTGCTAATTGGGAAACAGGAACAAACACAGTGTATTAGTAACTCTACAATATATATATATATATATATATATATATATATGTGTGTGTGTGTGTGTGTGTGTGTGTGTGTGTGTGTGTGTGTGATGTAATATTACTTTTAAAATTGGTATTTAATGAATATTCTTCCAGTAAATATTAACTACCAGTAACATAATATCAATGTTATAATTTCCTATCATTTCCTTTCATACTCGATTTCTCTTATTTTATTATATAGAAAGATGTTAAAGTAATATTATCGAAGAGTGAACATAGATGTATATTTTATTTATGAATTTAAGGATAATAATGCACTTTATGCATAGATAAAGATGTACAAACCCAGTAAATACCAACTAATAATAACATAACATTAATGTTATAATATCCCATTCAACAATGTAAATGGAATATAATGCGTTTTATGTAAGAGTTACATTCTTAAGTAGGAAATTATAACATTGATACTATGTTATTGATAATTAGTGTTTACTGGAAGAATATTCAATAAATACCAATTTTCAAAGTAACATTAAATTGATATATTATAATATATACACTCGCTCAACAATATAATTGTTACATACATGTGTTATATATGTAATAACACTCACTTTTAAATAAAAAATTATAATATTGATGTAGCGTTACTGTGTTTGTTGATGTTTCTCAGATAGTACGATAAATTGTTTAAATGGTTTTAATATTAAGGGGTAACACCACTCTAGCAGCTGAAAAAGTAGCCCATTTTTGACAATTTATTGTGGAAGTATAGGAAAAGGAATAGAATTAATTTTTATACAGTTCATTTAACATATATTAAAATGTAAAAATAAATTTTTTTATTATTATTTTGTTATAAAATGGCGGTGACAGAGCCAATCTACGTAATCATGTTTTTTTTAAAGGCCTTGACTGCCGGAAATGTTTCTCCTGAAATATGAGACCTACAACAAAAAACCAAAAATTTTTATAATCTACATACTGTTGCCTATAGAAGTACATAGGGATTTTTTTTTTAATCAATTTTTGTTAAAATGGTGCATGTTTTAAAAAAAACATCTATTTTTGACCAAAAAACATCTATTTTTGACCAAAAAAAAACATCTATTTTTTACCAAAAAATACGCCTAAAATTGTTTATAAAAAAAAATTTACATTCAATCGAAAAACGGCTACGTACTTCTATAGAGAATGTAATTGTAATGCTACTGTTAAAATTTCAAATAGATCCATGCAATAGTGTTGGAGTAAGCTTTCCGGCAGTTTATAAAAAAGTGATTTTGAGAAAAACGCGTTTAAAGTTTTACGAGACTTAAATCCTTCAAATTTTTTTTTACCTTCAATCTGCAATGCCTGCTCCATACATTTGGCCGTCTCTATTAATGCTTGCCTCCTCTTCTTCCTTCCTGGATGAGTTTATAGCTAATCTGGCCTCTTTAGCAGCGTCTGTTAGCGATCTGTCCGAAAATTGAATGCGTCGCTCGTCTGCTTCCACGCAGAAATTATAGCATTTTGGCCCGATTTTCATGCCCAAATTCCGCATGTTTCCGAGTCTCATAATACTTGATAGGCCATCATTATAAATACCTGCAGCAATATATACCGCAGTATCTAATACATGTTTGCCACTAGAAGTTGATTTTGGCGCCATAGACCACACGACTGCATTGAAACGCTCTCGTTGCTATTTTGAGTAAAGCCGCCTAAACAACGAGTAAGCAAATCTTCAGACGTTAAATCTTT
>NW_022639613.1:288089-290212 GCF_010583005.1 Odontomachus brunneus | reverse complement strand
TCTCATAATACTTGATAGGCCATCATTATAAATGCCTGCAGCAATATATACCGCAGTATCTAATACATGTTTGCCACTAGAAGTTGATTTTGGCGCCATAGACCACACGACCGCATTGAAACTCTCGTTGCTATTTTGAGTAAAGCCGCCTAAACAACGAGTAAGCAAATCTTCAGACGTTAAATCTTTATAAATTGGATAAATGGCTTTATAAACTTTTTGTGGGAGAGTTGGCTTATGCTTATAACTTGTGTCTCCAGTCGCCTGTGCCACGAGCACCATGAATCTTCACCACGCGGGCATTTATCGTGCATAGGTTTTTCATCTGTCGACAGTTTGTGGTTCAATGTTGCGTAAATGGCATTTCGCATATTCTCCACCGAATCGTGATTTCTGCGTATTGCTAAGCCATAATAAATTGCCAATTCGTCAATCAATTTTCCGGTAAGCTTACCTTTTCCTCCGAGATCTTTTGTATTTTTTTTTTAATTACGAAGGCGAGAGTTTATTCGTCTTTGCACGTGATCAACACATTCTTTCTTCGTTACAGTAAAGTTTTTATAAGGTTCAGCATCTAAAATATCTTTAAATGTTTTTGAATCACCATCGCCTATATAATTAACATACTTTAAATCGTGCAAGGATTCAGAGCGCTGGAACATTTCAATAACTGCATCCACTTCCATATTTCCCGCTGAGCCGACGTGATTTGCTTGGCATTCGTTTTCATGAGATGCGGCCCATTCTTTGTACTCTTCGGTGTCTTTTTTTTTCTCCCAATACTCACAAGCCTTGCAATATTTAGATTTTATTAAAACATTGACCAGTTGGCCAGTATGCCAACCAATGAACGAGACGAAGCCGAAAAGCGAAGAAAAGCCACGCATTCTCCATGAGCCATCACCAGAGACTATAATGCCATTTGAGAGGCCCTTCTCAATACTTGTAACTTTCTCTTTTTGAGTTGCAGTTTTCATACTCTGCTGTCAAACCTTCTCTGCTTCAACAGAAATTTTCTGCACAACACGATCATAAAAAGAAATATTGGACGGAGAAGATCCATAAATACACAAAACTTCATTATGCCATTTAATCCTACTCCCAAAAGCCGCATAGCTAAAATGATTCTACGGTTAATGTCATATCCTTTTTCGATGAATGGAGAATTGGGTATAAATATTTGATCACACTCTACACAGGAAATCACAATTTTAAATCCCAAGCCACGCATTCCACATTCGGTGAATTTTATATCAGATTTGCATTTTTTGCACACAACTGCCTGCGATATAGCAGTGAACACTGTTAAGAAGTCCAAAATTCTGTATCCAAAGCCTTCTTGTACTTCAAATTCATTTGGATTAGGCACTGATAATTTCTTAGCTGATGTGCTAGGACTTTCAATGTTTGGCTTCTCTAACTCGTAACGGTTACTCGGCCGACGCCCTGATATTTTTGGTCTTTTCGAACTGGAGGAACCGGTCCTTCCAGCCTTTTTTCCACTATACACTCGTTTTCCACTATTCATGTTACTTTTATTACACTTTTAAAAAAAAAGGAAATATTAATAATAATTTATATTTATACAATATTCATACAAAGAAAAATTTAACGGACACGTGTGTCGGCGTCAACTTTGCAGCTGTACTGACTCACACATGCACATTTATTATATAATTACGCACCCTGATGGACACCTAAGGAATTCGAGAGACCTTTGCTCTGCAAGTAAGAAGATCGCTTATAGTTTCGGCAGGTAAAAGCAGTATAAAAATGAGCGCGTCGCCTGACCGTTTCAACGCGCTCAACGAGCGCTCCGACGTTCTGCGGCAAAATCAAGAATTAAGCTGTTTAAAATTTTTTTTTTATTACAAAATTACTTGGATACTATTTTTAGGGCCTTAAACTATTGTTTAGCCAAAAAAAAAATCGATTTTTTGAAAATTCTAGAGTGGTGTTACCCCTTAAAATATAAAGTTTTCTCCTGTCTGACGTCACTCTGAGCACAGATTGCTATGAAAATAATATGTACAAATAATATCATGTGTCATATGAGTACCTTGTTTTCACCAAACTGGATAACTTTTATTTAAAAAGTATTCGTAAAAAACTTATGAATTCTC
>NW_022639613.1:287914-288079 GCF_010583005.1 Odontomachus brunneus | reverse complement strand
TGCGATAATAAGTAATAAATAAGTATTGCTTTACATAATATTATAGGATAACTTATAAAGATACAGAACTGGGATATTCTCTATGTTATTTGTATTTTTATTATTTTTAAACAAGGCAAGAAGAAAGGAAAAAAGAAAAAAGTACAGAAAACGAGAAGAAAAAGA
>NW_022639613.1:287751-287904 GCF_010583005.1 Odontomachus brunneus | reverse complement strand
TTTCACCAAACTGGATAACTTTTATTTAAAAAGTATTCGTAAAAAACTTATGAATTCTCCTTTTGTTTATATTCCTTTCTTTCTTTTTTCCTTTTCCTTTCTTTTTGGTACTCATACAGTATATGATACATTTGAACGTAGTATTTTCATAGC
>NW_022639613.1:279432-287741 GCF_010583005.1 Odontomachus brunneus | reverse complement strand
AAAATAAAGAGAGAAAGGAGAGAATGTGTGAGAAGAAATGAAGAGGAGGCAAAAAAAATGAAGATAAATTATAAGACGGTAAAAAAACCATAAGACAGCGAAATGGAAAGACAAGAAAAATATATGAGTGAGTAAAAATAAATAAATAAAAGCATAGATAATAAAGCATAGATAATAAGTAAATAAATACACTTTTTTTGTCTAGTGCGATAATAAGTAATAAATAAGTATTGCTTTACATAATATTATAGGATAACTTATAAAGATACAGAACTGGGATATTCTCTATGTTATTTGTATTTTTATTATTTTTAAACAAGGTAAGAAGAAAGAAAGAAAGAAAAAAAGTAAACGAGAAGAAAAAGAGAAACTATAAGGAAATACGGAAAGAAGAACACGGAGATAAGGAACAAAAAATAGAATCAAAGCAAGAAGATAGAAAATAGAGATATGCAAGATAGTAAAATAGAAAAAGTTACTTTAAAAGTAATTCATTCACGTTTACTTTTCAAAAGTAATTTATCATTATTACTCGTTATTAAAAAAAATACGTTGTTACCGTTACTTGAATTTAGTATCGTTTCTACTTTTTATAGCTAAATTAAGTAATAAGAAGATAAAAGAGGAAAGGAAAGAAGAGGAGAAAAGAAAAGAAGGAGAGAAAGGAGAGAATGTGTGAGAAGAAATGAAGAGAAGACTGAAAACATGAAGATAAATGATAAGACGATAAAAAATGCTATGAGCTATCTGGGAAACATTTATAAGCACAGTAATGCTACATAATGTATGTGTGTGTGTGTGTATATATATTTATTTATTTATTTATTTATTTATTGATGTATCATTATTTTTAAAGTTGATGTTTATTGAATATTCTTCCGATAAATAGAAACTATCAGTAATATAACATCAATGTTATAATTTCCTATTATTAATCAGTTTCTCTTATATTATTATATAGAAAAGTGTTAAGATAATGTTATCGGAGTGTGAACATAGATGTATACTTTATTTATGAATTCAAAAATAATATTTATGCGCAGATAAAGATGTACAAACCCAGTAAACACCAACTAACAGTAACATAACATCAATGATATAATTTCTCATTCAGTAATGTAAATACAATATAATGCATTTTGTAACAGTTACATTCTTAAGTAGGAAATTATAACATTGATCTTAAGTTACTGATAGTTAGTATTTATTGGAAGAATATTCAATAAACACCAACTTTAAATGTAACGTTATATCAATATTATAATACTCGCTCAACAATATAACTGTTACATACATGTTTTATACACTTATGTTGTAACACTCACACTGTTAAGTGAAAAATTATGAATGTAGCATTATTGTGTTTGTTGATGTTTCCCAGATAGTACGATGAATTCTTTAAATGTTCCTAAAGTTTTCTCCTTTCTGACGTTTGAGCACAGATTTCTATGAAAATAGTACGTACAAATAATATCATGTGTTATATGGGTACCTTATGTTTCCTCAAAATTCTATAACTTTTATTTTAAAAGTATTCCTAAAAAACTTACGAATTCTCCTTTTGTTTATATTTTTTTCTTTCTTCATTTTCCTTTATTCTCAATACCCATACAGCACATGATATCATTTGTACTGTATTTTCATAGCAATTTGTGCTCAGATTGACGTCAGAAAAGAGAAAATTTTAGGAACACTTAAAGAATTCATCGTGCTATCTGCGAAACATTTATAAACACAGTAATGCCACATCATACATACATACATATATATATATATATATATATATATATATATATATATATATATATATATATAGAGAGAGAGAGAGAGAGAGAGAGAGAGAGAGAGAGAGAGACGGAGAGAAAGAGAAACGAAAAGAGACGGGGAGAGGGAGAAGGTGGGGAGGGGGAAGGAGGGAAAGAGAGAGAAATAGAGATATTAATAACATCGAAGAATTAATTGAAAACAGAATTCAAGCCACAAAAGATAAAAAAAGAAAACAATCCTGATAATTACGTATTGGAATGTTCCTGTTGAAGTCGAGAGAACTAGAAAAGTTTCAAAGATGTTGGTAATAAATCTGAAGTTAATAATATCCATGATATCGCAATTAAATGTTCATAAAAAATGAATCTTTGATAAAATTAGTAAAAATATAACATCTGAAAATAAAATTCTCAGATATTATGTAAGTGATTAGGGCACTAAAAGAGTTTTTTAATAAAAACTTTAAATGCTGGATTAAAAACATATTGAAAAGGGTACAATAATGGTTTAATAGGAAACATATACTTCTTTTAGGAAATTTATTGTAACTGTCAATTAAGCATGAGAAAACACTTTTTATACAATTATCAAGAGCAAAAATTGAAAAATATAATTTTCAAAAATAAGAGAGCAAAAATATATTGAGTTTTGCGAATTTATGATCTTTATTCAGCTGTAATGAACTGCAAATTAATATACAAAAACAAGATAAAGATTTTTATCGAAATATATTATCCAGATAATATCGATTCTAATAGGAATAATAACAGATTCTAACATAGCTGTCTTAGAAACAATAAAAATAAAATTTACAGTAACTGCTTGTGAATTTGCCGGTTATAGCAATGTAATTATTCGCAATAATTACCAGTACATGCAGTTTATTTACTTCTAACTTATACATTTGGTGATACTCTGAATAATGCAATGTTAAATCGTATTTTTTCAAATAAAATAAAACTTATAACTTAAGACATGGCAGATTGTGTGTCATACTTGAAAAGAAGGTTTTTAAAATATTAAATAGATATGAGATAAAAATAGTTTCCGAACAGTTAGATTAGCGAAAATAATTGTAAAACTAAAAGCATATCTAATGATTAGAAGAAATATCGATGTTACTTCAAGCTTTGTAAATAGTACAATTGGTACATCAATTCTACGAGCCATAAATATCAATGAAATAGAAAAAATTAAAATAATACTACCATCGAGAATTAAGCGTACGATAGGATATTTAAGTATTAAGTTTCAAGTAATGGATGGAACATATGTTATAAGAAAATAATTCCCAACTTATTATAAGTTATTATGTGTATAACTATTCATGAAAGTCAAGGTTTGATTTTACAGCATGCTGTTATAAAGGCTGTAAATTCTGTATTTAATTATACTTTGACAAGTACATGTTGCTCTTTACGAGGAACTGTGCTAAGTAGATTACATTCTATAAATTATGATTCTTCATCTGTAAAAGCAAATGAATTAGCTATAATAGAATAAAATAGATCGCAAAAAGACAGTACAATTAAATCTGATATGTATTGATACTTTCTGATAAGTATCTGATAAGTATTAATACTTTGAAGCAACGTCTTCAGAAAATGAATGATAAAATTTGGATAATAACAAAAAATACTTTAGAACGTCAAATTAATAATAATGGTAATTTAATAAAAATAATGATACTATTAATTATATATTTTATGGAACATAAGAGGACTTTCAATAATAATAACGTATTGTATTATGATAATGCTTCGAATCAATACATATTTCATTCTTCTTCTCTTAGACGACCCTGCTTTGAACATACAAATTATGTAAGAAAATTAATGTATCGTTATATTTTAAATGACAAAAATCTGAATAGCTTTTTAATACGCGGACTGACGAATCAATAAATATAAAGATCAATATATACAAAATATTCAGTAAGCTAACAAGTTTATTACACAATTTATTAAGAATATAGATAATATAAGAATTGAAATTGGATATAAAATCTCATACAAAATAGATATCTATAGATATAATAGATATCTAATAGATATCTATATAAATATAATGGATATCTACATATCCATATAATATCTACAATGGACATCTAGTAAACATTTAACATATCCATATTCATTCAATAACTACTGAGGATGTCTACTGGATATCCATATGTTATCCATATCCACCCAATAGCTACTGGGGATATCCACTGGATATCCACACGTTATCCATATATCTATATCCAATAACTTCTGAGGATATCTACTAGATATCCACACGTTATCCATATATCCATATCCACCTTATGGCTTCTGAGGATATCCACACGTTATCCATGTATTTATATCCACTCAATAGCTTCTGAGGATATCCACTAGATATCCATACGTTATTCATATATCCATATTCACCCAATAGCTGAACTGAGAAGATCCACTAGATATCCACATGTTATTTTTTCATATATAAAACATTTTCTTATTAAGAAAGTAAATAAATTAAATTAAAATTTATTCATAAAATTAATCCTAGGTAATATTCACTACACGCTTCAAATGCTTTAAAGAATTGTAGGGACCAATATTCATCTTTTAGTCAGCGCTTCAAAACGTTTGTAGTATCAACATCTAGGTAAGCATATTTTACATATTTTACATAAATATTTTATGCATATCTTCTTCTCTTTTATTATATGAAATTCTTTATTATAAAAAACTTTTCTTTTATTATATAAAATATTTGGACTAAATAGTTTATTTTTGTTGTTGTACTAAATAATGTTATAAGAAAATTATAATTAATACTTTGCTTGCGCATATGGGAATAATACAAAACATTTTGTATCAATTGAAGAAGTAGCGCAGCAGCCAAGATGATAGATTAGGAACCTAGAGGTTCTCGAGTTCGCGTTTAACCTTAGTAAAGGTTCTACTTGGTAAATTTTCAGGTGTGAAAATAATGAGAAATCAAATGGAAGAGCTAAATGGAAGAGCAATGGAAGAAACTAAATTTCATTTAAAATCAACATAAACTAGTCTAGTTAAAGATATATCATTTTACAAGATAAATTATTTTTTTATTAATTGCTCATTAATATACCCATACGGAATATAATATTTACTAGATAACTTGAAAATATCCTCGATGGATAATAGGGATATCCACGAATATCTAATAAATATCCATTAGACGTACAAAACATATCAAAATGTCCACGAAAAGAGATGTAATAGATATCCATAGGATATCAAAATTAATATCCTGTAGAGAAAAATAGCTAAAAACGACATAAGTCTCCTAAAGCGACATACCTCTATATCATATATTAAATATATCATATATTAAATATTGTATTTTATCGAAACTAATATAAACGTAATCCGTTTTATCAGTTAAGTCATAAAAAATTCATACTTGGTATATTTCTTGTTCCTTTATATGCTAAATTAGCAAATATCGAGTTTTAGAAATTAATAAATTTTACTTCTATGATTTTTATTGACGAATTACGTAGACTAAATAGCGATAATTATCATTTTGTTCAATATTAAGTTCTTCTACACGTATTTGACTGTTCTAAAAATATATTTTTAATATTTTCCTCCTTCATCACTTTTTTATTGTATAACTTGAAAATTTTTATGAGAATGTGTCTTAAATGACATACCTACAGTACGCAATAGGTGCGATACTCTGTGACTAGCATAACTTGATTAATCTCCCATTGTGACGTGACGTTTGTTTATTTTAAAGTTTAATTTTATTTAGTTTAAAAATATAACATATGTAAAATATGAGAAAATGAGAAGGATGGAAAAAGATATGTATTTTTTTAATTATATTTCCCTTTTGTAGCATTATATTTTGAATAAATGAATATTATTCAACCATTAAACGTATTAATGAACTCTTTATTATAAAATATTATCATATATGCGACATATTATATAAATTCTAATAGGTACCTTCTAATAGGTACCTTCTAATATGTCGCCTTTGGCGCCTATTTTCTTTGAACTCCATTTTCGTGCGTTTTACGAAAACATTTTTTGTTTTAAATCTAGAAACAATTTCAGTAAAAATGTGATATTATCTGATAGGAGGTACTTCCAACTACATGTATATATATTTACATTTATATTTTGAACTTTATATTAAGACATAACGTCCAAAAACAAAATGGTATGTCGCTTTTGGTGCCTTTACTCTAGACATCCATAGTATATGTAGTAAATATATACAAAGATATCTAGTGGATATCTATAGATGTCTACTGGATATTAACTTTGATATCTTATGAATATCTATTAGATCTCGTTATGCGGATATTTGGATATGTTTTGTACATTTAATGGATATTTATTTGATATTCGTGGATATTCCTATTATCCATCGAGGATATTTAATAGATATCTGGTAGATATCATGTTAATAATATGAGTTAGGTATTAAGTGCGCAGTTATATAATCATAAAAATTCAAACAAGTTATATTCTCTATTTTTGATTGCCTGAAAAAGTCATATAATTTTTAAGAATTAATAAACTACAATTTTATATGTTGAATAATATTGAAAAATTATATATTTATTATCCAGCAAACTCTAATCCGTTTAAAATTGATATAATAATAAAATTTTTATTTCTTCAACTGCGGTTATTTAAAGTCATTAATATATATACATATATACTTAAAATTATAAATTTAATTACTATAAAAGTATCTTTCCCCCTTCAACTATACTAAAAGTACATATAAAAGAAAAGACGTATAAAATTATAAGTATAATTTTTTATTATTAAGAAAATATCACTAGTAGGAATAATACAAATGTAGCCAAGACTTCAGAATAAATATTTATTAATAATTTCAAAGTAGATAAATATAATTGGCCTCGAAACGCTAAGAATGTATTTTTTCATTGAAAAAAGTATAATGTAGTAGAATTTACATTTATTATTATCATATTATTTTTACAAAGTAATATGTGTTGGCAGAATTTAATAGTTACAGATTTGTAATTTTAGTTTTTACAAAAAAGAATAAAATCGTAATAAAGTGGACAAAAATAAAAAAACAACACAAATATATAAAAGACGTCCAAACATATGTACAAATTTAATAAATATTTTAATAAAAAACTCAGGCAGGAAGAAAATTAATTAGTAGAAATTCTATTAAAAAAACAAAAAGTATTAGTAAATATTAAAAAACACTTAAAACAAAAAACGTTACAAACATTGTTTCAAAAACTAATTTTGTTGAAAAATAGTTAACAAAGTTAAAAAACTTAGAAGGGAAAATAACTAAAATTATTTTAAACATTGTTTTTGCTAACAAATAAATGAGATCAACATAATTAGCCATGTATATAATTTTGCAGAAAAGTTTATAAATTAATTAAAATTTACAAATTAATTAAAACATATATACAGCAAAATCTTAATAAATATTCTAACAGAAATATTATAATAATTTCAAGGAATCTAATAGAGAAAAGTAGCCAAAAGCGACATAGGTCTCTTAAAGCGACATATCTCTATATCTCATATATTAAATGTTGTATTTTATTTAAACTAATATAAACGTAATCCGTTTTATCAGTTAAGTCATAAAAATGCATACTTGATATATTTTTTGTTCCTTTATATGCTTAATTAGCAAATATCGAGTTTTAAAAATTCATAAGTTTTACTTCTATGATTTTTATTGACGAATTACGTAGACTAAATAGCGATAATTATCATTTTATGCAATATTAAGTTCTTCTACATGCATTTGGTTTTTGTAAAAATATTTTTTGAATATTTTTATTTTCATCACTTTTTTACTGTATAACTTGAAAAATTTTATGAGAATGTGTCTTAAAGTGATATACCTACAGTATGGTGCGATACTCTGTGACTAACATAACTTGATTAATAACCTCCCATTATGACATTTGTTTATTTTAAAGTTTAATTTTATTTAGTTGAAAAACATAACATATGTGAAATATGTGAAAAAATTAAAAAGATGGAAAAATATTTATTTAATTATATTTCCCTTTTATAAGGGAAATATAATTCCCTTAACATCCCTCCCTTTTTCCCTTAACATTATATTTTGAATAAATGAATATTATTCAACCATTAAATGCATTAATGAACTATTTCTTATCAAATATTATCACAAATGCGACATGTTATATAAATTCCAATAGGTATGTCGCTTTTGGCACCTATTTTCTTTGAACTCCATTTTCGTGCGTTTTACGAAAACATTTTTTAGGTTTTAAATTTAGAAATAATTTCAGTAAAAATGTAATATTATCTGATAGGAGGTACTTTCAACTACATGTATATATATTTATATTTATATATTAAGCTTTATATTAGGACATAATGTCCAAAAACAAAGTAGTATGACGCTTTTGGTACCTTTACTCTATATAAGTATTATATATAATATAAAATTCTATATATTATATTTATATATAATATATAAATTATATATATATATATATATATATATATATATATATATATATATATATATAT